>NC_080678.1:4965551-5015551 GCF_030445035.2 Dasypus novemcinctus
GTTGGTGTGGGGTCAGTCCTTGGCCTTAGAGGTCAGGCCTGACCCGGGGCCTGACCAGGCAGAGGGCCCCTCCCCAGGAAGCTGGGGGTGAGGGCAGCCCAAGGGGGAGGCCTCAGGGCCGCCAGGGACAGGCCACAGGCCCTCAAGCCCGGACGGGCCGCCAGGCCCTGCTCACCCCCAGCCACCCCCCACAAGCCCTCCCCACCCGCCCCAGCCCCCACTGGGGCCCCCTCCAGCCAGTGTCCTCCTGCGCCCCTGCATGGCCTCACTGGACGACAAGGGGGTGTTTTGCGGTGGACAATAAGTGATGCACCTATTTAGAAGAGCCACGCAGACGCTTCTCAGCCAGAAGTGCAGACAAAGGGCCGTGGCGGCCCCGGCAGGGGGGGGCGGGACTGTCCTGGGCGCTGGCCTGTGCCGAGGGCCCGTCCCTGCCACCCCCACCCCAGGCCGCACCCCAGCACCCCCAGCCACCGCGCCTCCGTTCCCCATGCCGCCTCCACTGCGCCCCCTTCCTCGCCAGGGTCCAGGGATCCGTGTAGGACCCTCATCTGGGTGTTCCCGTGGGGCCTCTTGCTCAAGCCTCGGGCAGGAGAAGCCGCGGCTGCCCCTCCCCCGGCCGCCCCCTCCCCGCTGCCCCTCCCCCGCTGCCCCTCCCCGGCCCCGCCCCTCCCCGGCCGCCCCCTCCCCGCTGCCCCCTCCCCCGCCGCCCCTCCCCCGGCCGCCCCTCCCCCCGCTGCCCCTCCCCCACTGCCCCCTCCCCGCTGCCCCTCCCCCACCGCCCCCCTCCCCGCTGCCCCTCCCCGGCTGCCCCTCCCCGGCCGCTCCCTCCCCGCTGCCCCTCCCCCGCCGCCCCTCCCCGGCTGCCCCTTCCCGGCGCCCAGCACCCGCCTCCCCTCTCGGGGTCCCGCTGCAGCCCCCAGCTGCACGAGGCACCCTGGGTCCTCCACCCCTGGGTCCTCTTCATTCTCCCCCAAAGTGGATATTTCTTTTTTGTATTTTCACATTTTTTGTAAACAAACAGCTTTTGGAGTACTATATTTCACGGCCTTTTAAAATTTATTTCAACAACAGGAAGCAGGAGGCAGGGCCACGCATGGGCGGCCCAGGCTCAGCGTGGAGGGTGAAGGTGGAGGAAGGGGCGCTCCTGGGGGGGGGCTCCCGGGTGTCCCTCCCTGCTCTGCACCCAGAATTCCTTCCTGGAGAAGCAGTTGACCTACCCGAGGACCTGCTTCTGGTATGTACTTTATCAGGAATTGTCACCGGCCATGGTTTCCACTGGCCTCGGCTCAGAGCCCCGCCCTCCCAGGGCCCCCCAGGCCTCCCCCTCTCCTTGTGGGCGGAGGACCCTCCTGCAGCAGGAGCCTCAGACCCCACCCAGGGCGGCAGGAAGTCAGCAAGGAGACCCCAGGCTGGGCCCTAGCAACAGCCCCACCCCACTCCTGCGCTCCCACCCCCAGGGTCGGCCCCCACCTGGTCACCCAGAGCTGCCCGGGAACCGCGCCCGCCACCCCCCACCCACCCTGTGTCTCCGGGGGGAACCGGCTCTTCCAGGCCAGCCCGCGCCCAGGCCTGCCCGAGGCCACCAGGGAGGTGTGGCCAGGGCACCCCACAGCCTGGGAGGGGCGGGCACTGCCAAGAGGTGGGGTCTGGAGGTTTGCCTTGGAGCAAAATAGGAAAAGAGCTTCAAGTCTGAGGTTTTTGTGAGAACAGGAACCTACGGCCATGTGGCTCTGAGCCTGCGGACGATGGGGACCCCGGGGCCCCCGCTCTGGTCGGAAAGGGAGAGAGGCTGAGCTTGAGGGGGGCAGAGGGAGGGGCGTGGGAGGGAGAGCCCGATTGTGGGGGCAGGGGAGGGCCACCAAGGAGACCCCAGGCTGTCACCCCCCACACACACGCTTACACCTGCTTGCACACTCCCACGCTCCCGTGCACACATCTCTCTTCCTTGTGCACACTCACGCGGGCGCGTGCTCGCCCCCGCAGCCACCCAGCCCAAGCCCACCGCCCTCCCCACTGCCGGGCAGCCAGTGGGGGAGCCCAGCTCCCACTCAGAGGGCCCTCGGCCGTGCAGGCCCCCTACAGGCGCTGAGGCAAACCAGGGGAGGGGGCTCAGTCCTCAGCACCCACGGGTACCCCCGCCTTGCACCCACAGGTCCCTGCCCCCTGCCCAAGGCAACGTGGTCCCCGGCCCTCCTGGGGCCCTGGGACCCCGAGCTGGCACCTCGCGTCCTTGCGGCTCCTGAGGGGAGGTGGGGGTGGGGACAGCGGGGCTGGGGGAGGGGCACCTCCCCCACTCAAAGGGCAGCCAGGGGCTCTTCCGGGAACCCCAGCCCGGGCCGGCCACGCCAAGGCTCTCGGGGACAGTCCTGGGAGGGGCCCACCTGCCTCCCGGGCCAGCGGCGCCCCCAGCCCCCTCCGTCCTCCTCCCAGCTGGCCCCGCGGCGGGCGTGAGTCAGCACGAGGCCGCCTCCCGGCTCAGGAATGCGGCTGCACCGGCCGCCGGCTGCGCTCTTCTTCCTTGTTTTTTTTCAGAGCAGTTGTAGGTTTACAGAAAATTCCAGCAGAAAGTGCAGAGCCCCCCGCCCCCGCCCCCAGTTCTCTCTCCCCGGTACTAAGCCCTTGCGTTCCTCGGGCCTTTGCTTCAGGGGAGAAGCAGCAGCGTTCCCCTTACATTACTCCACGGCCCCCGGTTTGCACTGGGTCCCCCCCGTGTTCCCCCCATATTCCTCCGCCGTGTTCCTCCCTGTGTTCCCCCCTTGTGTTTCCGCTCTGTGTCCCGCCCATGTTCCCCCGCTGTATTCCCCCCCCATTCCCCCCATATTCCCCCCGTGTTCCCCTCTTGTGTTCCCGCGCTGTTCCCCCTCCCCCAGTCCCCCCCCCTCCGCGCTGTGTTCCAGGCTCTGTGTTCTGCAGGTCTAGGGTTTAACATTTTATTCTGGTAACATTGTAACTGAGGGTCAAGAGTTAGCAAAGCGTTACCTGGACCCTTTATACTAGAAAACAGGAAAGGCCGCCCCTGGAATGCGGAAGCTGCCCCCCCCCGCCCCCGCCCACCCGCGGGGGCTTCCTGCTGGGGTGAGTCCAGCTGGAGCTCACGCTTGTGCGCGGATGGGCTCCCGCCGAGCCGGTCCACTATTGGGGTGATGAGCACTGCAGCCCCCCTCTCCTTGCAGCCACACGAAAGCCCTCGTGGCTGACCTTTGCCCTGTAGACCCCTACCCCAAATCCTGGTGACCGGCCCTTCACGCTTATTCGGCAGGGACCCGTGTCGGGCTCCACCCCAGGTATTCCTTGGCACCCCGGTGTTAAAAACACTAGACTTCCCGCAGGCCCGGGGGGCAGCTTGGGGCCGCAGGCCACCGCGGCTCCGTCACTTGCACAGCCCATAAACTCTTTCTCTCTTTGAAACCCGGACGCCTCGGGAACTGGCTTTAAAGACCATTGGACGGCGGCACCGGATTTGCGCGAAGCCAGCGCGAAGCCAGCGTGTCACAACCTGAAACTTCCCCTTTTAGCCACAGTCAGACGCACGCCCCAGCGGTGGTCATTCCACTCACTGTGTTATGCGATCATCACCCTCAGCTTTTGACCTGGGGCGGGGCCTGCTGCCCCCACCCCAGCCCAGGTGCTTTCCCGCATGGGGGAGGGGCTGGCAGGAGGGGGGCGCCCAGGAACCCACCCTCGGGCTCCTCCTTCTCCTGCCCCCCCACGGCCTGGGGTCCCAGGCCTGCGCAGGCCTGTGCCCAGCTCTCATCTCTCCCCTTGGCCGACCCAAACGCACCTCCTGGTGCCCCCTCCCAGGGGGCCATCACACGGGGGGGCTGGGGACTGAGAGCAGGTGGGGTGGAATGAGGCTGAGGCCAGGGAGGGTGGGGACGGCTGAGCTCCGGGCCGGGGCCACCTGGGGGCTGACCAGCTGCCCTGTGGGGGCGGCGCGGGGGCTGGGGGTGGGGCCACCTGGGGGCTGGCCAGCTGCCCAGTGGGTGCGGTGCAGGGGCTGGGGGCATGGGCCCCACCTGCGGTGGCTGCGCCCGCTCCAGGCCCCAGCGTCTGGGACCCTTGATCCGAAGGGGGCCTCAGCGGCTCCAGCAAGGTCTGCCCCCCACACGCCAGGGGGTCCGGTCCAGCCCCGCCCCCAGCTGAGCGGCCCTGCCACCCCTCCCCCACCGGCCCAGCCACCAGGTGGGAGAGGAAGGCGGGGAGCCTCAGGCCTCCCCAGAGGGGCACCAAGTCCCTGGGCAGAGGCGGCAGGGGGGGCCATGCCCCCACACACCCCCCACTGGGCTCCACCGTGGGTCCCTAGGCTGCCCGTGCCCACCACAGACCGGGGACACCGAGGCCTTGCCCCAGCCATCGAGGTTGACAGACCCAGGACAGCAGGGCTCTCCCCCCTTCCCTGACGTGGTGATGCCGGGTCTCCCTGCAGCGGCCGGCCAAATTCACAGTGGCGGCTGGACAAGCACCACCCGGAGGGACACATCTGCCACTTGCCATCGAGGCTCGGAGAGGGGGGCTTTGCCAGGGGCCTCGGGCTCAGGACTCAGGAGCAGGCCGGACGCGGGACGGGCTGCGTAAGGGCCGTGGGCAGGAAACCAAGCGCCTCCTGACGCTGCGGCCAAGGGACCCGGCCCTCATCCCCCACCAGGCCCAGCTCCGAATCCTGCACCCCGGGGGCCCTGCGGGGGGTCCTGTGAGGCCTGCGCCTGTTCTCACAGGCCCAGGAAGCCCCAGCACCCCGGGGGAGGTGGACGCCCGGCACCCCTGGGAGGTGGACGCCCGGCACCCCGGGGAGGTGGAACGCCCGGCACCCCTGGGAGGTGGACGCCCGGCACCCCGGGGAGGTGGACGCCCGGGACCCCTGGGAGGTGGACGCCCGGCACCCCGGGGAGGTGGAGGCCCGGCACCCCTGGGAGGTGGACGCCCGGCACCCCTGGGAGGTGGACGCCCGGCACCCCCCGGGAGGTGGACCCCCGGCACCCCCGGGAGGTGGACGCCCGGCACCCCCCGGGAGGTGGACGCCCGGCACCCCGGGGAGGTGGACGCCCGGCACCCCGGGGAGGTGGACGCCCGGCACCCCTGGGAGGTGGACGCCCGGCACCCCGGGGAGGTGGACGCCCGGCACCCCCGGGGAGGTGGACGCCCGGCACCCCGGGGAGGTGGACGCCCGGCACCCCCCGGGAGGTGGACGCCCCGGCACCCCGGGGAGGTGGAGGCCCGGCACCCCCGGGAGGTGGACGCCCGGCACCCCGGGGAGGTGGACGCCCGGCACCCCGGGGAGGTGGACGCCCGGCACCCCCGGGAGGTGGACCCCCGGCACCCCCGGGAGGGTGGACGCCCGGCACCCCCCGGGAGGTGGACGCCCGGCACCCCGGGGAGGTGGACCCCCGGCACCCCTGGGAGGTGGACGCCCGGGACCCCCGGGGAGGTGGAGGCCCTGGCACCCCGGGGAGGTGGACCCCCCGGCACCCCCGGGGAGGTGGACGCCCGGCACCCCCCGGGAGGTGGACGCCCGGCACCCCGGGGAGGTGGAGGCCCCGGCACCCCTGGGAGGTGGACGCCCGGCACCCCCGGGAGGTGGACGCCCGGCACCCCGGGGAGGTGGAGGCCCTGGCACCCCGGGGAGGTGGAGGCCCTGGCACCCCCGGGGAGGTGGACGCCCGGCACCCCCGGGAGGTGGACGCCCGGCAACCCCCGGGAGGTGGACGCCCGGCACCCCGGGAGGTGGACGCCCGGCACCCCCGGGAGGTGGACGCCCGGCACCCCCGGGGAGGTGGACGCCCGGCACCCCTGGGGCGTGGACGCCCGGCACCCTGGGGAGGTGGACCCCTGTGCAGGCACCCCTTGGGAGGTAGAGGCCTCCACTCCGCTCAGAATCTGGACGCCCCAGGCCCTCCTTGGAGCCTGGCGGCGGCTGCTACACGTTCAGTACGCACTTAAAGCCCCATTAAAGGTCTAACTCGCGGCTGATGCTTGCCAATTATTTTTGTCTTGAAAAGACTAGCAGGTCCAGGAAGGCACTGGAGGCAGAGGCCGAGAAGCAGGGGCTTAAGGACAGGCTGCGCCCCTCCCCCGGGCTGCCTCGGCCTCAGGGGGACCTGGGCTCCGTGGGCTCCGGTGGGCCCCAGGGAACCAGCGGGACCCAGGCCTCTTGTCTGGGTCTGGGCGCCCCTGGTTTCGCACACCTGTGAAGGCCCGCGGGGCCTGACACGGCTCATGTGGACACGGCCTAGGCCTTGGCCCACCGCCCAGGGCCGTGGACCCGGCCACGTCTTCAGGACACTACGCAGTGGAGGTGTGGCCCCGGGAAGCAGTGGGCCCGGGGTCCTGCACAGACACGGAGGGACGCCGCGGGGGCAGCCGTGAGGCGCGGCACGGAGGAGGGCGGAGCCGCCACGGGCACTGCCACGGGGCAGCCGGGAGGCGGCGGCACAGAGGAAGGCGGGGCCGCCACGGGCACTGCCACGGGGCAGCCGGGAGGCGGTGGCACGGAGGAAGGTGGGGCCTCCACGGGCACTGCCACGGGGCAGCCGGGAGTGCGGTGGCACGGAGGAAGGCGGGGCCTCCACGGGCACTGCCATGGGGCAGCTGGGAGGCGGTGGCATAGAGGATGGTGGGGCCGCCACGGGCACTGCCACGGGCAGCTGGGAGGCGGTGGCATAGAGGATGGTGGGGCCGCCACGGGCACTGCCACGGGGCAGCCGGGAGGCGGTGGCACGGAGGAAGGCGGGACCTCCACGGGCACTGCCACGGGGCAGCTGGGAGGCGGTGGCACGGAGGAAGGCGGGGCCTCCACGGGCACTGCCATGGGGCAGCTGGGAGACGGTGGCATAGAGGATGGTGGGGCCGCCACGGGCACTGCCACGGGGCAGCCGGGAGGCAGCGGCACAGAGGAAGGCAGGGCCGCCACGGGCACTGCCACGGGGCAGCTGGGAGGCGGTGGCATAGAGGATGGTGGGGCCTCCACGGGCACTGCCATGGGGCAGCTGGGAGACGGTGGCATAGAGGATGGTGGGGCCGCCACGGGCACTGCCACGGGGCAGCCGGGAGGCGGTGGCACGGAGGAAGGCGGGGCCTCCACGGGCACTGCCACGGGGCAGCTGGGAGACGGTGGCACAGAGGATGGTGGGGCCGCCACGGGCACTGCCACGGGGCAGCTGGAGGCGGTGGCACGGAGGAAGGCGGGGCCTCCACGGGCACTGCCACGGGGCAGCCGGGAGGCGGTGGCATAGAGGATGGGGGGGCCGCCACGGGCACTGCCACGGGGCAGGAAGGCCAAGGCCAGAGGCTTCTGGGAGCAAGCTCTGCTGGCTGGCACCTCGGTTTTGGACTTCTGGCCTCAAAACTGTGAGCCAATAAATTAACACTGCTTAAGTGAACCCATTGTGTGGCATTTGTTTTAGCAGCTGAGAAATTAAAACAGTTCTTCAGCATTTCCCCCCATTTTTCCAGAAATTTTCTGGTCCCCTGTGGCAGTTGAGATTATTTATGACTTCCAAATGGAGAGGTTATGTTTGTCAAGGGGCCTGGTCCTGCAGGTGGGGTGCCCTTTGACCATACTCGGTCAGCTGAGATGCTTTGATCTCGTTACCTCCGGGGTTCTGATTCGACCAGGTCAGGGTGTGGCTCGGTTTAAGTCCCCCTTGGTGGGCTGTGTAGACGGACGCTCACTCAAGAGGACACAGGGAATGCAGGCATGGCTCCAGCGATTGGGCTTCCATCCACCACAGGGAAGGACCCGGGTTTGATACCCCAGGCCTCCTGGTACAGGCGTGCCGCGGTGAGCAGTGCCTGCATGGAGAGCAACGCAGCAAGCTGATGATGCAACAAGAGAGACGTAGGGGAGAGTCAGGTGAGACGCAGCAGCAACCAGGAACTGAGGTAGCACAAGTGACGGGGAACCTCTCTCCACCTAAGAGGTCCCAGGATCGAATCCTGATGACGCCTAGAGGAGAAAACGAGAAGAGAAGACAAAAGAGACAGACACAGAAGATCACATAGCGAATGGACACGGCAAACAGCAGGGTAGGGGGAGAGAGAGGAAAAAAAGAAGACACACAGAAGAAGGCCCAGGAAGAAAGAGCGCTCCACAGACACAGCAGAGGAGAGGGCTTGGTCGTTCGGTCCTGCCTGGTGGCAGGAAGGAGAAGCTCAAACAGCCAGCGCCCCGGGGAGAGCCGAGCCGTTGGCCTGATGGTTTGCAGCTGAAGAGACAGGGCCCTGAGCGGCTGAGCAGGCCCGGGAAGGAAGAGCCCTGCAGCCTGCAGCTGAGGGCGGAGGAAGCCGGGCCCACGAGGCTGGAGAGGAGGAGGAAGGCTGAGCCCGACCTCGCCCGCCATCATGCCCCACACGTGGCAGCGGACTTGGGTGAGAAGGAACCTCTTACGGGACCTTGACTTGGACTCTTCAGGGCCTTGTGACTGTGAGCTTCTACCCCAAACAAACACCCTCTATAAAAGCCAGCAGGCTTCTGGTGCTTCTCGTCAGCACCTTCCTTGGCTGACTGATACCACCTCCCCCTTTTAACAAAAATTGTGGTAACATTTACATAATATGGAATTGTCCATTTCAACCATTTTAAGTGTACAATTCCATGACGTTAATTACACGTACAGAGCTGTGAGACCACCCCTGCCATCCACTACCAGAAGGTTTCATCACCCCCAGAAAGGAAGCGAGGTACCTGCCGGCCCTGACCCCGCCCGGCCCTGACCCCGCCCGGCCCCTCCGGGCCCCCGGAAGCCCCTAGTCCATGTCTGTCTCTGGATTTGCTTGTTCGAGACACTCACCCAGGTGGAGCCGCACCTGCTGCCGCCGGCTCCGCCCCTTCTTGCGCGTGGACGACCACACGGCCGACGGGGACCTGTGCCCTGGGAGCGGGAATGTCTGTGCGAGCCCTGCTCTCAGTTCCTCGGGGGCACACGCCTGGGAGGCGGATTGCTGGGCCACGTGGAAACCCTTTCTACTTTTAGTCACCGTGGACACCCAGGTACAGGCAAGAGCCCCTCGCCACGCCCTGGCACTGTCCCCCGCGGGCAGCCCTGCCGCCCCACGGGATTATCCCACATGCTCTCTCTCTCTGAGAACAGCTCCCTCGGAAAGCATTCATTCCTGCCTTTTGGCTTTCTCAGTTCCATGGGAAGGGCTAGTGTCCAAGCTCAGCCCCCGGGGGCTCTTGTCTGAAGTGGGGTACAGTAGATCAGGAGAAAAGCCTGTGCACCCAGCCCCTGCCCGACCACCCAGCCCCTGCCCGACCAAAGCAACCCAGCGGGCCTGGGATGGGCCCACTGCCCACAGCAATGGGGCAGAGCCCCGACAGAGAGCGGGGCCCGGACGCAGCCTTTGCTCCCCAGCAGGGACGCTTGGCCGGGAGACCTGGTGGTGGAGAGGACCGCCAGGCCGCTCTGTGGCTGGTGCGGGCAGGGCACCGGGCACCTGTTCTGTGCAGTCATCAGACCCCGGTGCTGGACCGCGCGTCTGGCCAAAGCCTAATGCAATCGGTTGTCCACGAGTGGGACAGCTTCCAGGGGCTTCTGGGAGCACTGGAGAAAAAAGCCATCCCTGACCACCGCCAGGGAGGCCTTGCATGGTGGAGCCACTGGCCTCTCTGCCCTCACCGCCCCCCTCGGCCTGCTCCAGCCATGCTGGTCCCACCCCTGCCCCCTCTGTCTGGACCCTCCTGGCCCGCAGGCCTCGTGCTGGCCCCTCGGTGCCCAGGTGTTTGTCTACATCAGGGGTTCTTAACATTTTTTTGTTCCACAGACCTTTGCCAGTCAGGTGAAATGAACACTAATGTAATCTATTTACTGCATGCATTCATAAGTGAAGGAGATGCTAGATTTCAGTTACAGGTCAGAGAAAACAAAGATAATACGTAGATTTTTTTAAATTCAAGCACACGGACCCCCTGGTTGAGAAGCCCTGGTCTGAATGCCTCCTCCAGACCCCACCCGGCAGCCCTGTGGCTGAGGAGGGTCCACACCCCAGCCCCACCCCACACAGGTCACCCCGTGCGCTCTGTGTCTTCACTCCTCTTAGCCCTCATGACCGTGGCGCTCATTTGCATTTGGGCCAGCCCCTTGGGATGTGGTCTGTCCTACTCAGAGCTTAGCCTGGGCCCAGCAGATGCTCAGCACTCAATACTAATGGTGAGTGGATGGGTGTTTGAGTGTATGCTGGGGTAAATGGATGGATGGATGGAGGGTGGATGGATGGATGGATGAATGGATGGGTGGGTGGATGGACGGTGGATGGATGGCTGGATGGAGGGTGGATGGATGGATGGATGAATAGATGGGTGGGTGGATGGACGGTGGATGGATGGATGGATGGAGGGTGGATAGATGGATGGATGGATGGATGGATGGGTGGGTGGATGGACGGTGGATGGATGGATGGATGGAGGGTGGATGGATGGATGGATGAATGGATGGGTGGGTGGATGGACGGTGGATGGATGGATGGATGGAGGGTGGATAGATGGATGGATGGATGAATGGGTGAGTGGATGGAGGGTAGGTAGATGGATGGATGGAGGATGGATGGATGAGTGGTGGGTGGGTGGGTGGATAGAAGGGTGCTGTAGAGCTTCTCAAACTTTAATGTTCACCAAATCACCTGGAGATCCTAATAAAACTGAGCAGGGCTGTGGAGCCCCCATAGGTGTCCTGTCCTTCTAAACAAGCCCCCAGGTGACGCTGCTGGTCTTCCAGTCGCAGCCAGAGGGGCAGGGCAGAGGACGCTGCCTGCGCAGTCACAGGACTTGTCCTTGTTCCAGGCCCAGCGCCTCCCCTGACCTCCATCTCCAGCCCCATGTCATCACCTGTAGGCTGCACGGGAAGCCCCGGGACAGAGTGGGGAGGCTGCCCGGGCACTCCAGTGTGGTCCAGGCCTGTGTCCTGGGCAGACGTGGACCCCTGGAGCCCCAAGCTACGCAGCTCACATCCCCCCTCCTGGGCCCCAGGCCACCCGGCTGCCCCAGGCGGGCCTCGGCTCCCGTGTGGTCAGCCTCAGGGAGAGACTCCCGACTGAGGCCCATCCCTCCCTCCCGGGGCAGGAACACCCGGACCTGCGTGGAGCCCTGCTCTCTGCCTGTCCACTCGTGGACGTCCACCTGAGGGGCGTGATGTGAAAGCCGGGACCCCAGCCATCTAGGGGCCACGGATCAGCCCTGGCCAGCAGGGCCCCGGCTTGGAGTGCTGCGGGAAGGCACCTCTGTGCATGAACACACCTGCCTCTGCTGGCCCCTCTGCAGTCTGTGCTGTAAGCGGGAGCTTGGCCACAGGCGAGGAGACCCCTGCTCTGCCCTCAGCTGAGCGCCAGCCTCTGGACTTCTGCCCCTGGCTCGGTCTCTAGCTCCAGCTTTCAGGGTGCAGCTTCCTTGGGGCTAGGACCTTGTTTGGCCATCACACCCTCAAGTGTGCACTTCAGGTGGGCGACCTTAGGTGGGGGCAGCCACCACCAGGGTCAGTGACGGGGGAGGACAGTGGGACGTGGAGGGCAATGCTCTCAGTCTGTCCTGCGCCTGGAGAAGGACGCTCAGCCTTTGATGCAAATGCTATGAAGAAGACGTGAGGCTGGGGTGACAGATGTGGTGGGCAATGGTGGACGTGGTGGCTGTGGTGGTGATATGGTGGGTGGTGGCCATGGTGGACGTGGTGGCTGTGGTGGTGAACGTGGTGGGTGGTGGCTGTGGTGGTGACATGGTGAACGTGGTGGTGGCCGTGGTAGATATGATGGTGGCTGTGGTGGTGGACATGGAGGATGTGGTGGTGGACGTGGTGGGTGGTGGCTGTGGTGGTGACATGGTGGGTGGTGGCTGTGGTGGATGTGGTAGATGTGGTGATGGCTGTGGTGGTGGATGTGGTGGACATGGTGGAGGTGGCTGGAGCTCTGGATGCTTACAGAGTGGCGTGAAAGCGCGTGCCAAGGCTGTGTCTGCGGGCTTCAGGGAGGGTGGGAGCTGGCAGGGCCTCTCCGCCTCTGAGCCAGGAGGCTCCGGTGCCAAGTGCTGTGCACTTCTCCTCCAGGAACAGGAGCTCGAATCTGGCCCACGGCAGGGACGAGTGGAGCGGCCTCAGAGCTCTGCCCTGCAGGCCTGGGCCCTCACCTCCAGCTCTCGGGCTCTTCTCTCCACACGCCTTGTCCAGCAAAGTCTGGGGTTCCCGAAAGGCCCAGCTTCAAAATCGGACTCTGGCAGCTCCACGCTCCCATCTGCTGTGCCCGGGGGTCTGGACGCTACCTGAGGGCCACACACCCTGCACGGGCCTGAGCCGCGGCCTTCCCGTGGTGGCCGCTAGCATCGGTGAAACTTGGTGAAACTTTAACTAGTAAATGATTTGAGGCACTAGTTTATATTTGAGCAGTAACAGTTACAGAATCGGGTGGCGTGGAGCTATTTACCCAGAAGAGCATGTTCTTAGGGCTGCCCGCTCCCGGGGGGGATCCCTGGGCAAGCAGGACCTGTCACGAGGCGGCTTCAGTTAGGGTGCCACCCAGCTCGGTCAGGACGGGCCCTTCACAAGAGAACAAAATCCAGACACTCAGAGCGGGCCACGGGAAGGATCAGAAGCCAGCAAAGCCGAGGAGCTGGCACAGGCCGCAGTGGGCAGAGGCCGCAGTGGGCAGAGGCTGCGGTGGGCAGAGGCCGCGGTGGGCAGAGGCCGCGGTGGGCAGAGGCCGCCAGCCCCGGGACGCACGGCCCGAGGGAAACTCTTCGCCGCGGTGACGCCTCCACTGCGGACGTCTCTGTGCCTCAAAACCGTGAGCCCGCGAGTTCCCGTTGTTGAGGCTGACCCATCACGCGGTGTTTGTTCTGGCAGCTGGGAAACTAAAGCAATAGTAGAGAGAGAATCGTCTGCATGAGTTTTTAAGCTACAGCATGGAACAAAAGAAAAACTGTAAGCTGGTAGCTGACAGTGTCAGACGTCTCCCCACCCCTCCCGGTGGTCCGGCAGCATCTCATTTGGGGCTCAGCCAAGCCAGGTAACAGTGTATACAGGTAAGAGTAGATACAGGTAATAGGATATATAGGTAATAGTATATACGGGTAATAGTAGAGCTTACCTATAGATGCAGATGTATATTCTGAGGCTCTGGGAGTTTAAATGGCTCAAAAGCTCCTTAAAATTGTCTTAAAAGTTAAGACCCCTGCTTCTAACTATCCCATACCACCGTGTATTCCAAGCCTGGAATATTTAAAATAATTTGACCACATAATAGTTTCACCAAATACTGGGAGACATTTCTGGAACATAAATGACAAAAAGTGATATCTTTAATATTCAAAGAGTTCTTACAAATAATTCAGAAGAGGACAAACATGTTTTTTAATGGAGAAAAGTGTCAACACAAAAGGAGAAAATAAAATACCGCAATAAATATGGTGTTTAATCAAAGAAATGCAAAGTGAGCCAATGAGTATTTTTTTCAACCATCCAATCGGCCAAGACTTAACTGAGGCAGAAACAGAGTGCTCGGTCTCCTGCCCCCACCTAGATGGGAAGTTGCTGCCCCAGGTGGACAGGGACAGATGACCGCCGATGCCACCCTGTCCGTGTGCGGGGGGCGTGGCCGGGTCCCAGGTGAACAGCTGCTTGGGTCCCTCCGACTGTGGCGTGCGCAGGGTTTGGACAGCGCCAGCGGCTGAGTTAACCCTTCACCGCACGTCGCCCCGCCACAGAGGGTTAACGGCACAAGCTCTGCCACCACCGCAGTGGAAGAACACACTCCCTCTAAAGGGACCTTGGGGACAGCAAGCCTGTCGCTGGGGCTGTTCCTGGCGCTCGGGGAAAGAGCCGGTGGCTAGTGGTCAGCCGTGAGTGGGGGGCTTTGACGCACACTCCAGGCTCTGTGCGCTGCCCACGGCCACGGCGGGGACACCATCGCCCCCTCACCCCACACGGGCCCCGAGGCTCTCCTGCTCCTCCTTCTCAGTGAGGAAACCGGGGAACCGGGGCTCAGGGGCGCCTGCTAAGGTTCTGGGGGGTGAGGGGAAAGGAGGAGGGGGGAGGACGGGCCAGTGGGGAGGGGTCCGGAAGGACAGAGGCTGTCTCTAGGAGGCAGGATCAGAGCTAATCATGTTCTTGTTTTTACTTGTGGTATTTTTAATTTTTCTACATCGGACGCATATCACTTTTTAAAAATTAATTAATTGATTCATTTCTCCCCGCCCCTTGTTGTTTGCATTTGCTGTGTCTGTTGCACCTCATCTTCTTTTTAGGAGGCACCAGGAACCGAACCTGGGACCTCGCATGTGGGAGGGAGGCACCTAGTCACTTGAGTCACCACCACTCCCTGCTTTGTTGTGTCTCTCGTCATGTTTACCTCCTTGTATCTCTTGTTGTGTTAGCTCGCTGTGCCAGCCCATTGCATCAGCTTGCTGTCCTGCTCCTCCTCTTTAGAAGGCACCAGGAACTGAACCCAGGACTTCCCATGTGGTAGGCAGGAGCTCAACCGCTTGAGCCACATCTGCTTCCCCATGTATCACTTTTTTAAAAAGATTTATTTATTTATTTCTCTCCCCTCCCCGCCCACCCCGGTTGTCTGTTCTCTGTGTCTATTTGCTGCGTCTTCCTCTTGGTCCACTTCTGTTGTTGTCAGCGGCATGGGAATCTGTGTTTCTTTTTGTTGTGTCATCTTGCTGTGTCAGCTCTCCGTGTGTGCGGCGCCATTCCTGGGCAGGCTGCACTTTCTTTCACGCTGGTGTCTCTCCTTATGGGACGCACTCCCTGTGCGTGGGGCTCCCCTACGCACACCTGCGTGGCACAGCACTCCTTGCGCGCATCAGCACTGCGCATGGGCCAGCTCCACACGGGTCAAGGAGGCCCAGGGTTTGAACCGCGGACCTCCCATGTGGTAGACAGACGCCCTAACCACTGGCCCAAGTCCACTTCCCGATATCACTTTTTCTCTTTTTTTAATTGTCTTTTTTTTAAAAAAGATAAATGTTACATTAAAAAACATAAGAGGTTCCCATATACCCCATTCCCCACCCCCCCACATTTATCACTTTTAATGTTATAAAAAGGGAAGGAAAAATATCATGTTTTTCATTCCGATACCATGTGCCCCCATTTATTTTAAGATTTACGTCAAAGATCCCCTTAAATCATTTCTTTGGACCACCTCATTTTTGTACAGGGCACGTGGCCTTCTACCCAAGGCCTGTAAGTGTGCTTCCCCGCAGGAGCCTCCCACAAGACCACCCACTGTCTGGGCTGGTTGTAAAAGTGAAATAATGGAAGGCACGACCGTGCCCCCAGCAGGGGCCCGTGAATTCACTGTCGGTGCCGCGAGCAGCTCCGGGCAGCCCCAAGAGCCTTCCTGCTCGGGAGTAAGTCGAGTGCATGAAGCAATTGCAGGAAATGATATTATATAAAGACTTACTTGATTCTCCCGCCAAGGTAATCTCCATTTTCTTTAGATTTTTTTTTACACTTTCCTAATAATGTGCAATGAGCAGCTATTATTTTATATCAGAGCAGAACCGAACAAAACAAGGAAGAGGCAAGGAAAGGCTGCCTTGGAAGCCAATGGCCGCGCTGGGGAGGGTGTCCCCCTTCCAGGAGGTGGGGATTGCCTTACGCCTGCCCTCAGAGCCCTGCGGAAGCGACGCAGGCCGGAGACCTGCCTGCGGGTGCGATTCCAGGGGCCCAGCGCCTCCGCCCTCGGCGCGGGACGGGTCCCTGGAAGCCTCACTTGGGTCCGGCCAACCCAGGGCTCCCCTTGCTGCTCAGAGGAGGGAGGACAGCCCATGACCCTGTCCGCGCCCCCTCCGCCCCCACCCCCTCGTCCCCCCGGGTACCCTGAGAGGCTGCAGGGGGAAAGGGGGTTGGACACAAACAGGCTGACTGCGCCACCCACAGAGGGCGTCACCCAGGAGGGGCTGCCCAGCCTCTGACCACACCTGCACCCCACGAGGCTGTGGCCCGTGGCCTGGGTGAGTGGGAGCACCCAGAGGCCGCCCCCACCACGCCCTGGGAGGGTGCCCCGGGGCGCATGTCCGCCTTGCCTCCAGTACGGCCCCAGCCCGTTCTGCCGTGGGCTGGCACCTCTGGCCGGAGCCCGTGGCCCAGTCGCCGCCGTGGCCGCTGTGCATGTCGGGGCAGCTCAGACCTGGCGCAGAGCCGGCGGCTCAACCAAGGAGGCCCCGAGAGCGCAGGGCGGCACTGCGAGTTGATACCGGGGCCCACCGAGCCTCCTCGGCCATCAGTCCACAGGCTTCCGTCTCGAGGGGGCCCCCACTGGGCCATCAGGCGGCGCCCCCAGGCCCGGCGCGGGGCACGCTGGGCCTGCCGCCCGGGCCCCCCAGCCAGGAGCCCGGGTCCAGCTCTGCCTTCAGTTGGCCTCTCCGGAGGACCCGGCATCCCTCCTTCCACTGGCCTCGGCCCTGGAGCGCGGCACGGTGGCGCGCGGACAAGGCCCTCCTGGGACAGAGGACTGCCGTGTGCCCGCCCGGCCTGGAGGTCAGCAAATCAAGAAATTGGGATTTCAGACAAACAACAAATCCTCTCCTAGTGCAAGTCTCCCAAATAGAGCGTGAGACGTACTTTACTAAAGCACGCCCTGCCTTGCTGTGTAACTGAAGTTCCAGGCGCCCGTGGTCACCGCCTGGCCCAGCCCAGCGCCAGCTCCCGCCCAGCTGGGAGCCGTGAGGCCTCTTGGCCGTGAACTAGAGCAGGATGGAGAAGGGCCTGGGGGGTGGTCTGGGGCTCAACGCGGCTCACACCCAGGAAATGAGCCACGCCAGCGTCCAGGCTCCAGGGGTCCCGAGGATGGCAGGGGGCCATGCACGTGACTGGAGCCTGCAGATGAGCTCCCCACCCTCCCTCCAGGTCACACAGGAGCACCCACGTGGGCGCAGGACCCCCCCTTCAGCCCAAGCCCACCAGGCCCACCCTCGAGCACTGCCAGGTGCCCGTTTCCAGGGGCCTCTGAGGGTCAGTGGCGGGGCAGCTCAGACCCCCGGCTTTGTGGGTGGGGGGTGCCCCTACTTGGGTCCAAGGCAGTTAAATTCATTTGAACGGAGACCTGTTGCTTCCAGAACCCAGGAGAGAAGTGCGGCCGGCGGCTGGGGTGTGGGCGAGGCTCGCCTCAGCACCACTTCCACGGCGACGGCGCTGTCCTCCCAGCTGGACAGCACGCGGTGGGGGGCGGCACCCTGGATTTGCAGTAGGGCGTGCAGCAGGGGGCGGCCCAGGTGGGCGTTCACGCCCCTGTGCAGCCGGGCTCCCCCGCGGGGCTGGGAGGGGTCCTGGCAGCTAGCAGACCCCGGCACCGGGTGGGCTGCAGCCCCCCGGGACAGGCCAGAGCTGTTGGCAGATTGCAGTTTTACCCGGGACAGCAAAGTTCTGCTGTGCGAGGCCAGAGCCTGTGCCGGGGCGAGCGGCTTCGGCCCCCGTGGGGCGACCACCGAAAGGCGGCTGGGCCCCCCCCTGCACGAGGGTCTGTCCGTCTCAGGGGGCGGCTTCAGGGCAGGGGCTCTAGTCTGGACTGGGTCAAAGGGAACAAGCCAGGCCCTGGAGCGGCTGCCCGGCGGGGGTGTCACGTCTCAAAAGATGACGAGGAAACACTCCAGTGGGGCACGGGGCTCTTCCGGCTCCCGGGGTGCCCAGGGCTTTCTCTATGCAAGTTTACCCACCGCCCCCGCCCCGCCAGGGACGAGCCCGCTGCCTTCTTGCCCACAGGGCAGTGCTGGCAGGAGGAGCTCTCCGTTCCTGCCAGCCCCGGGTTGGTGTCGTTAGCCCGGGGTCAGCTAACAGGGCCACGTCCTGGGATAAACGCGGACGGGCCGCGCTGCCTCTTAAATCTTCTGTCCTTTGCTTCCAGGCAGACGTTCCAGTTGGCAGAGAGGGCACCTGTGGGCGGGGTCCCTCACACCCGCCCAGGGCCTGGCCACAGCAGCCTACTCTGGGGGAGCTGGGAGCAGAGGGGTGGGCTGGAGAGTGGCCGAGGCGGGCTGGATGCGGGGGCTACGAGCACCCCCCCACACAGAGGCAGCACAGGGCTGGAGGGGAGCAGGGCTGCGGAGCCCACCACTTCCGGCCTCGGGCGCAGGTCCCGGCCCCTTCCCTCCTGGGGCAGGGGGGGCCCTGAGCTCCCAGCACCTCGGACCTCCCAGGGCCCCCCCGACCTGGCCCCAGGGCTGCACCTGCCCTTGGCCGTCCACATCCTCTGGTGGTCCCGCCGGCTCTGCCTGGACCTAGAGGGGGCCACCCCCCTCGTCGCGCTCCTTGCTCTGCGCCCTCAGCAGCTGTGGCCTGGGGATGGGGTGCCCGGGGAGGGGAGAGCCGCCAGCCCCTCTCCCGGGGGGCCCAGTGCCACTGCATCACTGGGGGCTCAGGACTCTGGGACCCCCGGCGCATCCTCGGGGCCCGCTTGAGCCCTTCTCACCATCAAGTGCAGCTCGGGCATGGCCGGGCCTCGGGGGCGACACCTGGCCGGAGGTCTGCCCACGGCCCCTCTCCGCTCAGCACCCTCCCGGCGTGGCCCCAGGCTGTGGTCCTGTCCCTCATTGTGTCCCCCAGGGACACTCCTGCTGGGGCAGCCTCGCCAGCCTGGAGCCAGGCCCCAGCCCTGCTGCCCAGGCCCCGAGCCCCTAGACCCTCCCGGGCCTTGCTCTCACCCACCCCAGGGCCCTGCTGTGCCCCCCACAAACCATCCCCTCCTCATGTCCAGGCAGGACCCAAGAGGGGGCACTGCCCCCATTCCCTCCCAGCACTTGCCTCTTCCCTTCCAGAATGTTCTTCCCTCCCCCAGCGCCGGCCTCCGCGGCTACTTCCACTCCGGCTTCCGGCGTCGGTTTGGCAGTCGCCACCCCCCGCCCAGCTGGGCCGTGCCCCTCGTGCCCGCCCTCCGTGCCCAGCACGGCTGCTCCCATGTGGTTTCCAGTAACGTGAGCAGGTACCCTGCCCGGGGGGCCACAGAGCCATGTCGGGGTGGACAGTGCGCTGCTGCCCCTCTCCAAGGCTGGCTGGGCTCAGCTGTGACCGCACCCTGCTGGGCCCGAGCAGGTCCTGTGTGTGGCCCCAGAGCGGACTCTGGCCCCAAAGTGGGCGCCCAGGGCCTGCGCAGGAGTCGCGGGGTCCCAGGGAGGACCTGCCCACCCCCCATCCCTCTCCACGATGGCACAGGCCTGGGCAGGTCCTGTGTGTGGCCCCAGAGTGGACCCCAGCCCCAGAGTGGGCAGCCCGGGGCCTGTGCAGGAGTCGTGGGGTCCCAGGGGGGACCTGCCCGCCCCTGCCCCTCTCCACAATGGCACAGCTGCCGGAGGGTCGCGCGCTGTTTCCCTGGAGACGGGTGGCCCTGCCACCAGCACCCCATCAGCTGTGGCTCAGGCATGAGCCACCCCAACCCCAAGCCACCCAAAACTTGTGCTCTGCAGGAACAGAGAGCTGGTGGCTGCCAGGACCCTCGACCTGGGGAGCAGGGGCATGCAAAGGGCCACGTGTGGCACCAGGAGGGGCTGGGCAGAGGGAGGCTGGGGGAGCGAGCCCGGGGACCCTGGGCATGGGGAGCCGTCAGGGCTGGCCGGGGGCTCAGTCCCCCACTCCTGCCAGCCCTGGGAGATCCCCCCCCGCCGCGAGGGTCCCCTGCCAGGCCTGGGCTGGCCCCTCGACCGCCACAGAGCACCCACTGTCCTTTGCTGTTGGGAGTAGGCTGGGGCGTGGCCTGTGTCCCCAGAGGGCACGTGGGTGCAGGGGTGGGGGGGGTGAGGCCCAGGTCATGAGAGCTCAGGACCACAGGTGCACACACACCAGACACACACACAACACACAGACACACACACAACACACAGACGCACACAGATGTACAGACACACGGACACAGGCACTCAGACATGCACGGCATACACAGACGCACTCCACACGTGCGGATGCACCCTCACACACACACACCACACACACAGACACACTGAGCTACGTCAACCCGCACACAGACACCCACAGAGACCCACAAATACACAGGTGTGCGAGCCCCGCAGTCCCGCTCCCGCACTCGCAGGCGCAGCCACGCTCCAGGGGGCCCGGCCCACACCTGTGCCGCCCCCGCCCGGGGCAGGCCCGGCTCCAGGGAAGCGCTGTCCCTGCTGGTCCTCGCGGAGCCACGGGGGCGTCCAGCAGTGCCCGGCAGCCCTGAGCTCGGCCTGAGCCCCGTGGCGGTGGGGCCTGGGCCGGGCGCACAAGAGCCCCAGCAGGGCTCCCCACCGCCCAGCCACGGCCCACATCCTCCCCGGCGGCAGGGGCCCCTGTGCCCCCAGATACCCTGGGCACTGCTCCAGCCACTCGGCCCAGGCGGCCCCCCGGCAGCGAGACCCATGGGGAGACGCTCTGTGAGACGCCTGCTCCCCAGGAGGCGAGAGCAGACGCCGAGTGGAGAAGAGCCGGGGCCAGCCGGGGACTCCCAGGACCAGAGCCGGCCGTGCCGTGGAGCACCAGGGCTGCCGTGACCAATGCCACGTGCACTTGGCGAGGCCACAGGGCTGCGCTGCTCCAGAGGCCGGGGGCGCGGCAGCGGCAGGCCTGGCTCCCCGGCGCAAGCGCGGGGTCTGTGGCCCTGTAGCAGGGGCCATTCCCTGCGTCTCAGGCCCCTCGGCCCTCCCACGATGCCGTCAGACCCACTGGGGGTCCCGGGCACACCCCTCCCACTGGCCCTTTGGCCCCATATATAGGGGACAGCAGCCACGCCGAGGGGACGGGGCCCTGCATGGCCGAGCACTGGGTGCAGGTGGCATAGGCCCCAGCCTGACCAACCCAGGGCTCTGACTTGGGCTTCGACGCCCACATCCCTGTTTCCCTGCAGCCCCCGGGAGCTCCCGGGTGGGAGGATGCGGGAAGACCCCAGCCGCAGCCCTGGCCACCGGCCACCGGCCACCGGCCACACTGGCCTCCCAGGGAAGCGGGGCTGATGGTCGGCCCATCAGCTGGTGGATTCCTTGGGGAGGGAAGGGGCATCTGCAGGGCTCGCAGAAGGGGTCAGAACCACCTGGGTAGAAATGAGAGTAGAGGGCCTACTGGGCGGAGTGGAAGAGGAGGCACCCCCCAGCTCCTGCCAGGAGAGGCGAGGCCAGACAGACCCTGGAGATGGGCGAGGGTGGGCCCGAGGTCTACGGAGCTGCCAGCAGCCAGCACGGCCCCTCAGAGCCCATGCCGAGGCTGCTCAGCCCCTCACCACCCTTCGAGGCCCCTTCCCCCACGGGAAGACTTTCCCATCTGCTCTTCTAAAGCAGTGTCGTCCCCCTTCTCACAGCCCACAGCCCGTCTCCCATAGCATGAGCCAGGC
The DNA here is from genome assembly GCF_030445035.2 of Dasypus novemcinctus. NCBI lineage: Eukaryota > Metazoa > Chordata > Mammalia > Cingulata > Dasypodidae > Dasypus > Dasypus novemcinctus. Next base: position 4,986,834 of record NC_080678.1, read on the forward strand.
ACAGCCCACGTCTGCCCTGGGGTTTGTCTGCAGGGGGCACCTGTATCGTGGCCAGAACTCCAGGAGCAGGTCGGCCAGCCCCGCCAGGGCACCTTGCACACTAGGGTGCCTGGGGAATCCATGATGGGTGATGGCAGTGACAACGAAGGTGGTGGCAGTGACGTGGCAGTGAAATGGGCAAAGAAGGTGGTGGCAATGGTGATGAGGATGATGAAGGTGATGGTGGTGATGGGGATGTGATGGGGATGGAGATGGTGACTGTGATGGTCAGGCTGTTGTGTCAACTCGGCCAGGTAACTGTGCCCAGGTGCGTGGTCAAGCAAGCACTGGGCTAACTGTAACACAAGGGCATTTATGGACTTTAGTCACCCTTGACTTTACTGCAGTGATAAATCATAGATAGCTGGTTATAATTACATCAGTCAGGGAGATTGCCATCAGCAGTGAGTGATACTTTATCCAGTTGAGTGCCTTAAAAGGGGAAGTGATTCCAGCATTGGGAGAGAATTTCCCAGCTCGTTTTTGGGCAGCCAATGTCTCCCAGAGCTCATCAAGAACCTTCATTGGGCTTTCATTGGCGCTTCTGGTTGCAGCTGCCTGCGGAACCTGGCTTGTGCATCCCCACGGTTGCGTGAGAGACTCTTATAGAATGGCATACTACTGACAGTTACCTCTTGTCGATTCTGTTTCCCTAGAGAACCCTGACCAATACAGTGATGGCAGCAAAAGGGCGAAGAAGATGGCAGCAATGGTGACGAGGATAACGAAGGTGATGGTGATGTGATGGTGATGGTGATGGAGATGCGATGGAGAAGGTGATGGTGATGAGACAGTTGAAGGAGATGGCAGCAATGGTGATGACGATGGCATAGGAGATGGCAGCAACGGTGATGACGACGGCATAGGAGATGGCGGCAATGGTGATGACGACGGCATAGGAGATGGTGGCAACGGTGATGACGACGGCACAAGTGATGGCGGCAATGGTGATGATGATGGCATAGGTGATGGCGGCAATGGTGATGACGATGGCATAGGAGATGGTGGCAATGGTGATGACGATGGCATAAGTGATGGCGGCAACGGTGATGATGGCACAGGTGATGGCGGCAATGGTGACGGTGATGGGGGTTAAAAGGGTGAAGAAGATGGTGACAATGGTGATGACGAGGAGAACGAAGATGATGGTGGTGATGGCGATGTGATGACAAGGACACGGGTGATGATGAAGGTGAAGAGACTGGTGGTGACAGTGGTGGCGCACACCTGCAGAGAACCTCCCAGGCCTCCGGCCTGCTGCCGGGCAGCGCGCCCAGGCCCTTGCTGGACACCAGAGGAACCGGCACCCAGCTGCCCCAGCCCCTCCCAGCTCTCCCGGCCTGGGGCAGAGCTGAAATGCCCTGCGTGCCCGCTGCGGGGCCGGCAGCCCTCACCCCTTCTGCAGTGCCTAATCGGCTTCTCCTGATTCGCCCGGTTTCTGTCAATGTGAGAACTGAGTTCACTCAGAACCGGCTGCACAAACAGGCTTCAGAAACCCGCGTGTCCACGTGCGATGCAGGAGAGGTCAGCACCGATAAACACCGTTTTGAAAACACATTTTCTATCCCTATTGCCACATGCTTTTCTGACCCACGAGCATAAATGTTTTTCTAGAGCAGGGCTGCTGACCTTGGGGGACGGGAGCTTGGTCAAAGAAAGCATGACTTCTTCCCACGAGGCACGCCAGAGCCCCGGGGCCTCGCTCCGATGCCTTCACATCACACCAAGCTGCTGCAGGTTTTCACATCTCGCCTGCCCAGCGTGGCTTCGAGATGCCAGGGGCTGCGGGGTGGGGGCTTACGCTGGGCTGGGGGCCCACACAGCGCCCTCCCCCACGACATCGGCCTTGCGAACTTTTTTTTTCAAAGGTTTATTTTATTTCTCCCCCCCCGACCCCTGTTGTCTGCTCTCTGTGTCCATTTGTTGTGTGTTCTTCTGTGTCTACATGTATTCTTGTCAGGAGGCACCAGGAATCTGTGTCTCTTTTTGTTGCGTCATCTTGCTGTGTCAGCTCTCCATGTGTGCGGCACCGCTCCTTGGTGGGCTGCACTTTTTTCACATGGGCGGCTCTCCTTGCAGGGTGTACTCTTTGTGTATGGGGCTCCCCTATGCAGGGGATACCCCTGTGTGGCACGGCACTCCTTGAGTGTGACAGCACTGCGTGTGGGCCAGCTCACCACATGGACCAGGAGGCCCTGGGTTTGAACCCTGGACCTCCCATGTGGTCAGCGGATGCTCTTATCAGTTGAGCCACATCTGCTTCCCTTTGCGAACTTTTTGATAACCCTCTCAGCATGCGTGGCTTCCTTTGTCATTCTATGTGTTTTTCATCCATTTGAAACATTATGGTGTGGGGGAGCCCAGAGCCCCACAGACCGCCCAGGGTGGAAAGCGCCTTTGCTGCAGCCCACGGCCCTGCACAGCACGGCAGTGACCCTGCTGAAACCAGGGGCTTAAATTCCCAGTAACATCCCAGGACGGGCTGATGGGGATGTTACAGCGGGGGAACGCGGGCAGCCGGAGGGGTTCTATAGGGTTCTCTGCATGTCTGTGTGCTTTTTCTGCAAACCCGCATCTGCTCTAACAATGCCACGGATTAATCATGAAGACAGCCCGCTATCCCAGCCTGCCTTCCTGGAGCATCACGGGAGCCCCGGGGACGGCCGGCTCTGCTCGGGCCACACGAGCCCCTCACCAGCCGCAGCGGCGAGCAGCGTCTGCCTCCGCACGGGGCAGTGGGGCTGGACCGCGGCCGGCACTGTCACAGACGCTGGCTCAGCCCCAGCCCCACGACAGAGCCGCCTGCAGGGGAGCCGGCAGGGAAGGCACGAGCAGGTTTAAAGCGCAAGTCAGTGTCGGCACATCACACACGCGCACACGCATCCACACACACGCGCGCACACGTGCGGCATCAGCCCCACCCTGTGCCACGCCCAGTGAGTTCAGCTCCAGCTCTGAGGACCTGCCACTCTCTAAGCACTGCGCCGTGCCCGCGCTCGGTCCCCAACGTGCCCGTGGTTCCATCTCGGCATTACATCCAGAGCAACTAAACCAAAGGCTTTTCTCCCACAAGGACCAAGTCCTGTGCGTTTCTGCATTGCTATCTCGCACCCGCCAGGCCCTCTGGGTGCTGCGCTGGGGTGCAACCCAGCCCCGCCCAGTGAACTGCGCGCAGGCCGCGGGGGCGTGTCCCCGAGAAGCAGCGCCCAGTTTGGCTGCCTCGGAGGCGGAGTTCAACTGGGAGCCGAATTCAGTGCAGCAAGCGAGCCACACGGTTGGCCTAGTTCAGCGTTGGGGTGGATACAGAGAACATTTCAGGGGGGAAACGCACAAATCGTGTGCCAGAAAACCGATTCCACTAGAAGGAGCCCGAGGACAGTGCGCGCCTGCAGGAAAGCGCAGGTTCCGCCACGGGAGACGTGGCCAGGCAGAGCAGTCAAAATCAGTTCTGCTGCACGGAGAAAGCTCCCCTTCCTGCGGACACCCAGCCGAGGGGTGATGCGCCACGCAGCGGCCCAGGGACGCTGTGCGGCTGGGGTGGGCGTGCTGGCGAAACACCGTGGCCAGCACGCGGCCCACGCCAGGTCCCCGTGGGTTACGCCCACCCAGACATCCGCGAGCGTGTGACCCCGCGTGGGCGCCGCCCGGGTGCGCAGGCCCGGAGCAGCGTGTGGCCGCCCGGCGCGTGCTCCCGCTGGCTTGTCGGGTTCAGTTTCTGTTTTCCAGGGACCCGTTTCTCGTACCCCGGGGGGCCAAGCTGGTGAAAGCACCTCGCTTCCTGCCTCTCGGTGGCGTGAATCCTCACCCATGCGCCGTGGACGCCCCAGACAAGAAACCACGACCGGCTGGCCGCGACGGACACCCCTAGGAGAGGTTACCGCTGGGGGCGCCCAGAAGATAGGGGCCCCTGGTGAAGCCCCTCCCGGCCACCCCCAGCCCCGCCGCCCGTGCCCCCGTGTGCCCTCCCCGGGGCGGTGAAGGGAGACGCGCCTGGTGGGGGGTGAAAGCTTTGGCACAGGCCCCTCCCACGAGCGGGGCTCCGGCTGCTCTCCGCCCCTCCTTGGGGGCTGCTGGGGGACCCCGGCCCCCAGGCCTCAGCAGGACCCAGCAGCCCCAGGTGCCCCAACCCCGGCTCGGCACAGGCCGACCCATTCCCGGGATGACCTATGTGCCCCCCAGCAGAGGGACTCGGGCCTCCCCATGCCTGAGCACGACCCCAGCCCCGCCCTCCCCGTGCTGCCACACCCCAGCCAGCAACCCCCTGCCCGCCCCCCCCCTCGGCGTGGCTCAGGGCCCATAATGGGCCCCCCGGTTCTCCAGGGCCCTCTCATCACCGTCCCTTCTGTCCCCCGCACACCTGGCCCAGCCCCCACTCAGCGCAGCCCCAGCCCCGGCGCTGCCCCCTGCCCTGGGCAGCCCCCGTGCCCCGCCCCAGCAGGGCTGCCCCCACATCCTCCGGCCTCGGCCGGTTTCCGCATGCGGCAGCCAAGGCCACCCCTCCTGGCCCTGCTGGTGTCCACATGGTGAGCAGGGGCCAACGTGAGGGCCGGGACTCAAGCCCGCCGGGGACCAGGGGGCCCTGTGGGAGGGCCCTGAGGGAGTGGGGGAAGGCCTGAGGGGGGAGGCCCTGAGGAGCAGGCAGGGGTGGGAGCCCTGAGGGGGAGGCCCCAGGGGGAAGGCCTGAGGGGAGGCCCCGTGGGCTCCTCCGAATCGGGGTCTGCTGCCCCCTGAGCCCACCCATCCCCCAACCACTGTGCACAAGCCCTCTGCAAGGGGCAATGGGGCAAGCGAGGGAGGGTGCCATCGGGGGCAGGGCCCAGGACAGGTGCTGGACGTCTGGGAGCCCCCAGGAGTCGCCTGCGCCTGGCCCAAAGCCTCTGGGACGTCAGCCCAGCCGGGGGGGGGGTCCTGCCCCCAGCCCAGGGTACCCTCCCCCACAGGTGGGCAGCGAGCCGATGAGGAAGATGGGGGACTTGCTGCTTAAAGGAACATTTGCAAAGATTAAAAAGCCCCCCAAAGCTGCCGTCCCCGTGAATCAGCCCAGGCAGGGGTCCAGGGACTGCTGCCCCTCCCACAGCTGTGGGTGCAGAGGGGTGGGGAGGACGTGGGGTGCAGGTGCTTGGGGGTCCCAGTGGAGGGAGCCCCCGAGGCTCCGCCCTGTCTGAGGCGCTACGACTGAGGGCAGGGCCTGGAGAGAGACCCAAGCTACGGTGCAAGGGAGGGGCCGCCTCCGGGGTCACCAGGGACAGGCCGGCAGAGGTGCCCAGTGAGGCCACGGGGGCCAGGGGTGGTCCTCAGAGGGGTGCAGGCCCGGGACCCTCGGGGCCCCATCCCCGCTCCCCGCGCCCCAGCCTCGGCCTCTGGACCTGCTTGAGGTGGCCCCAGGCCCCTACCAGGCCCGGCGTGCAGGCGGGGGGCGTGTGGCTGCAGGTGCAGGCACCTGGCCGCGCTCACCCCTCCTCATCCTCGGAGGAGGCAGGCCCCGCCCCTGCACCCCGCTGCTCCCTTGACTGGGGGCGCCTGACATTTCTTTGAAGACACAAAGTGGATCGGGACTCTGATGACCTGTGTCAGCGGGAGCCCAAGCCCCCCAGGCTGGGGGCCTGCCCAGGAGGCGAATGGCAACGGCGGTTTTCCCGCACTTGGGGCCTCCAGGGATGCACGAGTGCTGGGGTGGGGGCCGAGACCCCATGTCCCCCTGCACGGACAACTGCGACTGCGGCCAAGCCCCTTGGGCTCGGCGGGCACGTGCCCTTACCAGCGGGTGAGGGGGGTCCCGGGCAGAGGCTGGGGAGAGCCCGGCGCAGAGCGGGCCCTCTCCACCTGCTGCGCCGACCCTGGGGCTGTGATCACAGCACGGGTGCCCCAGCGCCTGCCCACAGCCCCTGGTCTCAGCGAGCCCTGCCCCTGCAGCCCCTGCGACGGGCAGTCCTCCAGGAGCCCTGGCCCAGCTTTAAAGGAAAGGTGGCCCTGCACACCCAGGCCAGGCCCCGGCACCCAAAGAGCTGCCCGGCGGGGGTTCACGGCAGGGGCTTGTGGCTCCACGGGGTGGCCAGCACCTGGGCAGCTGTGAGCGGCAGGGGTCTGCCGGGGTCGGCAGGGGGCAGGGGTGGCTGCCTGCAGGCCAGGGGACAGGAAAGAGGGGTCGGGGAAGACCAGCGCATCTCGGGTTCTCCAAAGCCCCCCATCTGCCCCTGCACGCAGGCAGGTCCCCCCTGCCCCAGGGGCTTCCCCACAGCTCAGAGGGCGCTCAGGCCCAGGGGCTCTTGGGGAGAGGGGTTGGAGCCAGAGCAGCACCCCTAGTTTGTCTCCGGCTGAGATTTTTGTGAGGAAAGGGCTCAGCTGCGCCCAGTGAGTTTGAAAACTGCCACCCTCCCTCCCACCCCCACCAAGAGTCCAGACCCCCAGGAGCCCATGGGGTCACTGGGGACGGGAGGCCCAGGCTGGGGGGCTCGCTCAGCAGCAGAAGGGGCTGGGGTCCTGAGCACAGACAACGGCCCCCGCTGCGGGCAGAGGCCGGCGGGGGCGACCGCGACACTTCCAAAGCCCTTGTCAGCAACCAACCCAAATTGCAGCCACGAGCGCGGCCCAGCAGCCCGCCGACCCTGGGCTGACCAGCTCCGGGCGGGAGCGCAAGCCGCAGGCGCTTCCCCTGGAAGAAGCTTCTGGAATGGAACTGCAGGGGCTCTTTTGGATCTGCATTACCTTTGCTCCAGGATTCCTCTTTCTAGGGAACAATCTGAGATGAAAAAGGAAGACGCCAGTCCAAGTGCATGCCTCCCAGTGTGCGCGCCCGTGAGAGTGCAACATTGGGGACCTCCCTAGGTGGCCACCACCCGTGCAACACCCTGCACGCGGCGCTCGGGCAGGAGTGGGGGTACGCCCTCGCCAGGGTGCTGCCCACAGCCCACCTCACCCTGGCTCCTGCTGGCCGGAGCCAACGCCACCCCCACCATTCCAGGAGGGGCGGGGGGCATGGAGAAAGGAAAGCGGGGTGCCCCAGGATAATGGGGGCACAGCGAGCTGGGCGTGGTGCTGGCCGAGGGGGTCGGGAGGCCTGGGCGGTGGGTGAATGTGGATTTGGCAGACATCATCGAGCCCAGCACCCGCAGGTGGGTCCTCATGGAAACACAGCCCGTGCAGGCATATGGGGGCCACGCTGCTCCGGAGTCTGCCTTACAGGAAGAGGGCCCCTGGACACCCGGAGCAGACCGTGACCCAGAGGGGCAGGCGGGAGCAACGCGGCCACAGGCTGGGCACGCCGGCCCCGGAGCCGGGAGGGCAGGAAGGGCGCTCCCCAGAGCCACAGAGGCCCAGGACTGCAAGGGAATGGACACCTGGTATGTCAGGGTCCCGGGGGAAAGGAGGGAGCTACGCGGCCCCAGGGAATGGACAGTCCAGAGGGCATGAGGCCACGAGGGAGGGCACGCCACACCTGCACAAATCATGCCCACACACGCCACACCTGCACACACTGCACCTGCCGAACCTGCACACACCACGCCTGCTGCACCTCACACGCTGCACCTGCACACGTCACACCTGCACACGCCGCACATGCACACACCGCCTTGCACAAACAACGCCTCCCACACCTGCACACACCACACCTGCACATGCTGCGCCTGCACACGCCGCACCTGCACATGCTGCGCCTGCTGCACCTGCACACGCTGCGCCTGCCGCACCTGCACACACTGCACCTGCACACGCCGCACCTGCACACACTGCGCCTGCTGCACCTGCATACACCACACCTGCAATGCCACACCTGCACAACCGCACCTGCTGCACCTGCACACGCTGCACCTGCACATGCCGCACCTGCACATGCCGCACCTGCACACACTGTGCCTGCCGCACCTGCACACACCGTGCCTGCCGCACCTGCACACGCCGCACCTGCACACACACCTGCACACACTGCGCCTGCTGCACCTGCACACGCCGCACCTGCACATGCTGCGGTCCCAGCCAGGGAGACCTGCAGAGGCTCCCAGGGCAGGAGTTACCTTGGAAACTCTGGGGGTCTGTGAGCACCCGCCAGCCTCCCTGGCTCCACCTCCCTCAGGTGCCCAGAAGCTCTGGGCAGGGGCACACGGTGCCTGGCACAGGCCTGGGATCCAGAGGCACGTGAGCCCCTGGTCCCCCACGCTGAGCCACCCCTCTGCCTTTGGGGAACCTGAGGAGGGGCGCAACGCCCCACCAGGCAGCTGCAGCTCATGGGCCCCAACGCAGGCAGACACCCGGCGCCCGAGAGCCCCTTCCCCGCTGACGTCTCCCCACGCACCCCGACGGCACCTACACACGTACAGCACCAACACCCAGCCGACTTTTTATTCTGTTTCTCGCTTGAAGGAAGAAAGAGTAGATGAGTTTCCTCTGATTTTCTATCTTCCTGTTTCTTTTTGGTCTTTAAAGTGACAAAAGGGGAAGAGGGATGCACTCGGCCACGAGAGTGGGAGGCTGGCCCTCGACGGGCCCTTCCATGCCGCGTGTGGCTGACAGCCCCTCCCTCCAGTGCAGGGCCCCTCTGCAGCGTCTTGGGGAACGAGGCCACCTCCAGGCTGGGTGCTGGGCACCCACGCGGGCCCGGGCTGTGAAAATGGGGGTACAATGGTCTGGTCCCCAGCCTCAAGAGCACAGGGACTCCTTGCCCGAAAGCTGGGGAGGGGGGGGTCCCCAAACGTGCGGTTTGGTTCTCCTGAGGCGGCGGGGTGGCCCGAGCTCCCCGGGAAGCTCCAGGCCCGGTGCAGAGAGCAGGAGCATGTGGAGCCACCAGCATCTGCGCCAGGAATAAATCCTTCTGGCAGGAGGAGCCACGTTCTCCCCGGCGGCACCCGCACCTGCTCCTCGGGGCCGCGCGTCCACGTGCAGCTGGCCTGGGCGGGCCGGGGTGCCCCAGGATAACGGGGTGTCCCAGGTGGCGACACTCAGGAGAGCGGCGGCGCCCTCATTGTCGGGGACCTTGGAGGAAGCAGAGAGGGGCAGGGGTTACTGCGGTGGGCTCTGGGGGACCCTCCCTCCATACCAGTCACCCCCGGCTGCATGAGTCCTGCTGCCCTTGGCGCCCGCAGCCTGGCGGGCCCGCTGCACCTCCTAGAGCCCCTGGCGCTGCCCCTGCCCCCCGCAGTCCCTGGACCGCCTGGAGACAGCGCATGGACCCTGCGGCCAGAGCACCCCGATGGCGGGACTCGCCCTGACGTACAGCGGTGGGGGGCCAGCACCCGGGCGGAGCTGTGACAGATCCTCCTAGACCACTGCCGGCTGGGGTCCACTCATGTTCAGGGGTCCCCGGGTGGGAGTTGGGGGCCTCGCGGGCAGACACCCTTGGAGAGCCACGCCCTTTGGTGCCCGGGTCTGCGGCAGAGCCCGGAGCCCCCGCCCAACAGGGCACCCCCCAGCACGGGGGTATACCAGGGGTGGGCAAAAGGATGCTTGGAGGGCAGCCTCTGCCCCAGGGTGACTCTGCATGAAAGCGCCCCCCGCTCCCCCGACCACCACCCTTACAGGCCCCCCGGGGGCAGGCAGCCCCTCAGCCCACATCTCAAGGCCCACCCTTGCCCTACAGAGAGAGAGCAGCCCCCGGGAAATGCAGCCCCCGGGAGCCACGAGGGGCTTTCCCCACTCGCCAGAACTAGTCGGGGCTGAGGCAGGGGGGCCCCGCCTGCACCCCGGCCCCTGTGCTGCCTCAGGAAGCTCCCGGAGGACGGCGTGTCACCATGAGGGCGGGGCCGAGGTGGGACGGGGTCCGGGAAGCAGAGGTCAGCGCCAGGAGGCCGGCAGAGGGGAAGCCGTGGGCCCAGAGCGCCGCAGCCTGGAGCCTGGGGCACTGCCCGGGAGAGTCCCCAGAAAGAAGAGGGGGCCGCGAGCCCTGGACGCCATGGAGGGGGAGGCCACCCTGGCCAGGGCCCCTCGGCCACCAGGGACATCGGGCAGCTCCCGCCCGGAGCAAAGTCAGCCTGGAGTTCCCACATTTGCAGCTCTGGAAGCTCTGGGCTTCCAGGTAAGAAATCAGGCACCCCGAGGCCGCCATGCTGGGAGGAAGCCCAAGCAGCCTCGGGTCAGACGAAGGAGAGTGGGGGGGAAGGGGAGGGAGAGGGAGAGGAAGGAGAGGAAGGAGAGGAGGGAGACGGAGGGGGAAGGGAGGGAAAGCAGGGAGGGGAGGAGGAGGGAGGGAGAGGGAAGGGAGGGAGGCACAGTAGAGGGAGGGGGAAGGGGAGGGGAGGGAGATGGAGGGGGGAGGGAGAGGGAAGGAGGGAGAGGGAGGGGGGAGGCACAGTAGAGGGAAGGGGTGGGGTTGTGCGCACAAGCGCCTGTGCGTGTGCGTATGTGCGTGCATGTGCGTGGGTGGGTGGTGTGCTGTGGCACCCTGGGCCCCCGGCGAGGAGTCGGGAGGTGAAAGACGCGGAAGTCCTGGTTCTCGGATGCCCAGGAGGAGGGGGAGCCAAACGCAGGCCAGTTCGTGAGGGGCGCCGCCCGCCGTGAGCCGGGGGCCACATGGGGCCACATGGGGCCACGCGGCGCCGCCTCCACTCGAGGCCCTGGTCGGAGGACGCGCCCCGGGGACGTGCAGGGGAGCCAGGCAGCAGCTCGCGCATGCTACCTTCCAACGACCCGAGGCAAACTGCTTGTTACTCGGTCTCTGCCCACCTCACTGCCCGTGGCACATGGCCGGCTGGCCCAGCTTGCACAGAGCACTTGCACTGCTCGGCTCCGTCTGCTGCGCCCGGCCTCCTGTGGGCACTCCGCCTCCCGGGGGACGTGGGGCAGTGCGTTCTTGGGAACCTCTTCACTGTCTGGGCTGGGAAAGTGTCCCTTGGACATCTACCTCTGCCCCTCTCACTTCCCTCCTGGGCACCCCAGCCCCTGCATTCTGGGGGTGCTCCTTGTGGGCGGGAGGCCCCTGTCCTTGTCCATTGCCAGCCCGAATGCCCTGCAGAAGGCCCAGCCGCAGCCACCTGACTCGGACAAAGTAAGAGTCAAAGTTGTTGATGCTGGAGGCCGCCTAGAGACTTGTCTTCCTGGGGACACGGCAGGGGGCAGGGGATACAGCGAGGGGGGCGGGGGACACTGCAGGGGGGCAAGGGACAGGACAGGAGATAGGACACAGCAGGGGGCAGGGGATACAGTGGGGACCAAGAGACACAGCAGGGGGGCAGGGGACATGGCCCAGGGACATGAGACACCGAAGGGGGGGCCAAGGGACAAGTGGGGGGGGCCAAGGGACAGGACAGGGGCAGGGGACACAGCAGGGGACAAGGGATACAGCCGGGGCAGGGGACACAGCAGAGGGCAGGGGATGGGGACAGGGCAAGAGGGATCCCCAGGGACAGGGGCATGGCAGGGGGGTCCCACAGGGGATGGGTGCGCAGCAAGGGGGGGCACAGTGAGCAGGGATCTGGGGGAGGGGTCAAGGTGGCCCAGGGCTCAGGGTGTGCAGGAAGCTGCAGGCCCAGCTGGCAAGTGGGCACGGCGACTGCGGAGCCCACGGGCTCCTGAGAGGATCGTCTCTGCTTGTGTGCATATTTGAAAGTTTCCAAAATAAAGTAAAACAAACCAACGCAAAAGACACGCTAAAGATTTCCCATTGAACTTTGGGAAAAACCCAAGTTCCTTGCGAGGATGCATCAGACTTGGTGGTGCAGTCCCTCCTTTCCAACGACCAGGGCCCCCCTACCCCCCCAGTTCCCAGCCCCCCACTTTCTCTCCCCTCCCCCTCTCCCCATCCCTTCCTCTGCCCCCCTCCCTGGCCACCCCGTCTGGGCTTCTCAGCCCCGGGCTCCCTCTGCCTGGCCTGTTCCCACGTCCCCCGTGCGCTGCGCTTCTGCCCCCTTCGTCTTCAGGTTTCAGCCCGCGGCACCCCCGTCCCGCCCCCCCAGAGCTGCCCCATCTGCTGCCTTCGTGTCTGCAGATCCTGCTGCGCACGTGTCCCAGCCAGGGCCGCCCCTGGGGCTGCAGGAGAGTGGGGACCCAGTGCCCCCGCCAGGGCTCGGGGCCACCCCCGGTGCCCCCCACCAGAGCCCGGGCCACCCCTGGGGCTGCAGAATGGTGGGGATCCGGTGTCCCTGCCAGGGGCCACCCCATGATGACTCCTGAGCTGCGAGACGCACACGGGCCCCAGTTTTACTTCAGTTTACCCAGAACCAGAGGCCCGTTGCTTCAGCGTGAGACCCCAGCTCTCGGCAGTGACGAGGCACAGACAGACCCCGAGAAGCTTAAAGCAGGAAGAGGCGCAGGGGCCGAGGCCCCCAGCCAGGGCCCTGGAGAGCTGCCTGTGCGTGGGGCCCCGCGGCTAGTGTCGTCGGCGTCCCCCACCAGTGCTCGGGGCTGGAGGGAGGCCCCCGGGTGCGCCCAGACCCCCGGGCCCTGGGCACTGAGCGGTGCTGTGTCCTCCAGGCATCTCGTCAGAGGGCGGGCAGCACCCCGAAACCTGGGCTCCCTGGCCCCCCAGAGCAGCTGAGAAGCCCACAGCATGCCCGACGCCGACCCAGGAAGGGGAGGGCCAAGGCTGGCCACAGCGGGCTCGGAATTACAGGCCGTGCTTCCTTCTGGAACAAAATAATGATGCCCTGACACAGGGCCCGCGTTCCCTGCAGGCCGCCAGGGTCTCCGGGAGCCTCTCAGCAGGGACGGGGGCCCGGGCTGCCCCGGGAAGGACGCTGCGCGGGGGCGCGAGGGCAGCCACGGCCAATGCGAGCGTGCTGCTCTCCAGGGGCCACACGGCACTCACACTCAGCAGCCCGCGGCACTCACACACAGCCAAAGCTGACATCACTCACATACCCAGCAATCCCACGGGGCTCGCACGCCAGCAGCCCGCGGCGCTGGCACACTCAGCAGCCCGCGGCACTCTCGCACGCCCAGCAGCTGCAGCGCTCTTGCTCGCCCAGTCCAGCACATTCAGCAACCCCCAGGGTGGGTCCCCTGACTCCTGTTTATTTTCCCAGGAGAAGGCGGCAGCAAGCTGGAAGCAGCAGGGTGCTCCTAGGGCGCCTGCCCTGGTGGCCGTAGGTCCTTCCAGAACCTCGGGTCCCTCCACCCATCACCCAGGAGCCCAGGCCGCCCCTGCACCCTCCCCCACTGGGCACCATCTCCTCCCGGCCTCGGCCACCCCGACCTCCCGAGTGGCCCCTGGGAGCCCCCAGCAGATGCCGAGGCACCTGGGGCTCCGGCCGACGAGACCCCCAACCTCCCCAGGAGACCCAGCTCGCCGCCCGGCCCAGCCACGTCCACCCGCCGACGCCCAGGGAGCCCCGAGCCACATGCCGAGGGGGCGTCCTGACTCACCCTCGTCTGCCTGTCAGGCGCCCGTCACCCCCTGCCAAGGCCCCCGCCGCCCTGCCCGTGCCCCCCCTCTGCCGCTCACCTTTGGGCCCCACCCCGCCCGGTCCCGCCAGGGGAGCTGCCAGCACAGACGGGCTCGTCTCTCTCCTCTGCCCAAAACCTGCGCGGTGCCCGCTCTCAGGGGAGGCCATGATCTGCGCCGCGGCCACGCAGGCAGAGCTCCTGCCCCCCACCCTGCCCCTTCCTCCCACAGCCTGTGGCCTTGGGGCCACGCCCGAGCCCAGCCCCCTCCAAGCCACCTCCCGCCGCCCTCCCAGACGGGGGCAGAGGAACCTGTCAGTGGACAAGACCCGAGGATGAATCCCGGGGGGGGCAGGCCCCGCCACCCTCCGGACGGCTCCCTGACACACAGCTGTGGGTGGTGCCCACATTCCCTCTCTGCCCAGCCGCACCCAGAGGGCGCCCCAGTGGTCCACGCCGGCCTCCTCCCCGGGGAGGGGGCCACCTGCTGCCCTCCTGCTCCGGCACACCCACTCCTCGCCCTGGGCCCCTCCTGTGCAGCCTCCACTTGCCGTCAGACCCACAGACCCCAGCCCCACTGCCACCAAGCAGCACCTCTGACACGTCAATGCAAACCTGGCAGGGAGGCCCCTGGCAAAGGGGCCTCCACACGGAGCTGGAAGCCCCAAGCGTGCCCAATGCCAGCTCTGCTCGCGGCCGAGCAGACGCGTGGCCTGGACACGGGAGCCCAGCTCAGGGTCTTCCACCTTCAAAAAAGGAAAACCGGGGAAATCAGCACAGTGCTGGCATCAAGACGGACAGAGGAACCAACGGCATTGACTTGAGGGTTCAGAAAGAGATCCTCACATCTACAGGCAAGGGGTTTTTGACAAGGCTGTCAGGCCCTCCCAGCTGGGACAGAAGAGTCTATTCAACAAACGGTGCTGGGGGAACCGGACAGCCATACCCAAAAGAAAGAAAGAGCACCCCTCTCTCACACCTTATACAAAAGTTAACTCAAAATGGAACACGGACATAGTATAAAAGTTACAAACATAAATCTCCTAGAAGAAAATGTAGGAAAACATCACCAAGATCTTGCGGTAGGCGGTTGTTTCTTAAACTTTATACCCAAAGCTTGACGACAAAAGACAAAACAGATAAATGGGACTTCCTCAAAATTAAACACTTTCGTATTTCAAATGACTTCGTCAAGAAGGTGCAAAGGCACCTACTCAATGGGAGAAAGTATTTGGAGAACACTTATCTGATAGGGGTTTGATTTCAATGTAAGATAAAGAGATCACACAATTCAACCATGACAAGACTAGCAACCCAATTTAAAAATGGGCAAAAGACTTAAATGAACACTTTTATAAAGAGGAAATACAAATGGCCAGAAAGCACATGGAAAAAAATGCTCAACATCGCTAGCTATCAGGGAACTGCAGATCAAAACTACAACGAGATATCATCTCACACCTACAGAATGGACATTAACTTATAAAATAGTAATCAACAAGTGCTGGAGAGGGTGTGGAGAAATGGGACACTCCTTCACTGTTGGTGGGAGTATAGAATGGTGCAGCCTCTGTGGAAGACAGCTGGGTGGTTCCTCAGGAAGCTAAGTACAGAAAACCATGCGATCCAGCAGTCCTGCTGCTAGGAATATATTCGGAAGACTGAAAGCAAGACACCAACAGATACCTGCACGCTCATGTTCACAGACAGCATTACTCACAATTGCTAAGATGGAAACAACCCAAGTGTCCATCAGCTGATGAAGGGGTGAACAAAGCGTGTTGCCAACATGCGACTGACTACGATTCAGCTGTAAGAGGAAATGAGCTGGGGACGCCCGTGACAGCGTGGAGGAACCTGGAGGACCTTATGTTGAGTGGACAAGCCAGACACAAAAGGACAAGTATTGCGCCGTCTCACTGACATGAACTAAATGCAGAGGTGAACCTAGGGGTTGAGCCAAGGAGGTTGGCAGGAGGCAGAGCGAGGGCTGGGAAGGGAGGCGGGTGCCCACGTGCGGAGGTGTCGAACGAGGCCGACTGTAAATACGTGGAAGTGGGGAGGGCCAACGGCAGCGCGTCATGATGAACGTAACACTGTTGATTCCTACGTGCGATTGTGGCTGGAAGGGATGTGTAGGGAGGTTGTTAATTGAGAGACAGCTGCAGGATAATCTAGGGACCAAATAACGTGATTTCAGTGGTAGATGAGGGCTGGGGTTAATAATGTAAGACGAGATGTTCTTCTATTACAAGGCGTTAGTACTGTGATACGGGGGGGGGGGGGGGGGGGGAATACAACTAATATAATTTATAGACTATAGTTAATAGTGATATGGTAACATTTTTGTAGCAAAGGACAAAGAAAGTGCGATATCAATGCTAAGGTTAAATGAAGAACATGGCCTAAGTTTTATGAGGGAAGAATATGATCGAGCGTAGTTTTTTCTCTTAGTAAGGAGACCTCGGTCTGGTGGTTTACTCCTCTGTGCTCACCTGTGTCTCTTTCTGAACACTGGGAACAATTGAGGTTGATTTAGGATTAAATGAGGTAAATGTGCTTGGACAGAATTGTTTAAAGTAATGCGTCATATTTGTTAAGCTGCCTTTTGTTATTTTTGAAGTTGAAATAAAGTTTACTTAAAAAAAAAAAGAAAGAAAACTAAGACACTGAGGCAAAGCTATGTGGCGCTTTGGCGCTGAAGGGAGCCCCCACCGCAAGCTGCCGAGTCCTGGGGTGCCTCCCGCACCCCCCCGCCGTGGGGGCGGCCCCCGTGCGCCCTGGCCGGGCAGAGGCAGCCTGTCGGGGGAGCGGTTGCCCTCGGCCGGCAAACCTGCCGGGCGGCATTTCTCCTGCTTCCTGGTAAACAGAGCCACATCTCCCCGCCGTGGCTCCCCGCCAGCCCCTGACGAGGCCCCCAAAGCCCTCCCGAGGCTGCAGGTGTGCACGTCCCCCGACCGGCCAGTCTCCAGGGCCACCACTGTCCGGATCTGCAGACCTAGCTGCTCACGCCACACAGGTGTCCCGCTGCACCCGAAGGGGGTGCTGCCGTGCCCCCGCCCCAGCCCCTCTGGGCAGGCCCAAGCAGCTGCCAAGACCAGGGGCTGGGCAGCCAGGAGCCAGAAGCCAGCGGCGGCCAGCGGGGGGCCAGCGGGGGGCCAGCGAGG
Organism: Dasypus novemcinctus; assembly: GCF_030445035.2. Lineage (NCBI taxonomy): Eukaryota > Metazoa > Chordata > Mammalia > Cingulata > Dasypodidae > Dasypus > Dasypus novemcinctus. Next base: position 5,003,348 of record NC_080678.1, read on the forward strand.
GCCAGCAAGGGGCAGAGGGAAGGCAGTGGGGGGCAGCGGGGGGCCAATGGGAGGGCAGCGGGGTCAGTGGAGAACAGCGGGGGGCCAGCAGAAGGCAGAGGGAGGGCAGTGGGGGACCAGTGGGGGGCCAGAAGGGGTCAGTGGAGGGCAGCAGGGGTCAGCGGCGGCCAGCGGGGGCCCAGGCCTCTCCCACAGCCCACCCTCCCACTCCCAGGGGTCTCACTTCCGACAGTCACCCAGGCGTGTGCAGGCTTTGCATGCCCGGCCTGTGCCCACATGCACGCCCACTCCCCAACACACCTACACCGCCCACCCCCACTCCCACCCACTCATCTGGCTCCTGGCGCCCCAGCACGGAGGTCCCCAGGACGAGGGGAGGGGTGGATGGGCAGCGGGGGCCAGGTGTGAGCCTGGGCTCAGGAAGCCCCTCAGGGGAGGGGGCGGCGGGGTGGCAGGCGGGGGCTCCCTGCTGACCCTGGCCCTGGGTGAGGGGGCCCAATGGCAGCCCCTCACTGCGGCCCTCTCTTCCGTGGGCCCCACGGCAGGGAAGGCCGGGGGCACCCCACAGAGCCCCGACCTTGATGCCACCGGGAAACCTCAATGCCACACAGGAGAGTGAGCAAGCAGCCAGGGAAGCCAAGGTCACTTGAGGGCCACCAAAAACAAGGCAGAGGGGTGGACAGTGCAGGGGGAGGGCGCTGGACTGCAGAGCCAGGAGGCGAGCAAGCAGAGGCAGGGGCCCCCGCTTCCCTGAGCCCACCGCCTCCCTGCACCCACCACCTCCCTGCACCCTGTGCCTCCAGAGCCTGCCCAGGACCAGCCCGCGGGGGCCTGGCCCTGCAGCGTGCGCCCCCGCGGTGTGCTCCCCTGCGGCATGCTTCCCACGGTGTGTGCCCCCACAGCGTGCGCCCCATGGTGTGCTCCCCTGCGGCGTGCTCCCCAAGGTTCTCCAGCAGAGCAGGCGCCTCACTGGGCATCCTGTGGCCCAGGGTCCCAAGCTGGGTGGCAGGGTTCAGACCTGGTGGCCCCAGCAGCTCCCACCAGCCACGGAGCCAGGAGGTGCTCACGGGCAGCCCTGGGCCCCACATGCCGTGCGCACGCCCCGCGGGGACGCCTGCCGGGGGCTGGGGGCTGGGTTTAAAGCTCCACACAGCGTTCTCAGGCGGGAGGCGGCCGGGCACGGCTCCAGGGCCATCTCCAGAGCCTCGGCCCGTGGCCAGCGCACTAGCCGGGCAGGTGCACGGTGCCGCTGACGGTAGAGCCTGCCCTGGCTCCAGGGGAGGTGGCAGCAGCCCGGGGGGGGCCTGGAGGACCTTCAGCCGCAGGTGACAAGCTCAGGGTCCTCCCCCTGGGCCCAGCTGCAGACCCCTGGATCAAAGGCGGTGAGCCACCCGGCACCCACCTTTGGGAAAGCAAGGCAGGTTCCCTCGGAGGGAGTGCCAGATGGTGGGGCCCCCACCTAGGGTCCCCCAAAACTGCTACATTTACACACTCCCTTCTCCCAGAAGGCTAGTAAAGCAGTGAAGAGATCGTTTACAACGGCTCCTTTGAACAACGGCCAGGGAACACAAACAAGCAGAGGAGGGTAACTGGCCTGCCTCTGCACCAACCCTTTTTCAGATCACACAGCTCTAGGGACATCGTCAGGAGATGATGGCTTTCAGGGGACCTCCCCTTGGAGCAGCAGCCTGGGTAGCTGGAGCCCCACGAGGGAGCTGGGGCGCCCCCGGCCCTCCCTGGCTACCTGCGGCCCCCTGGGCTTCAGGGCCGGAGCCGGGGACAGCCTCCACGCAGACACAAGCCCGGGGACAGCTTGGTGAAGGAAGCTAGCCACCGGGCACACACTCACCTTGTCAGGGAACCAAAGTTATGTTTCAAACTGGGTTAAGAGCTCCCTTATTTCTGGGGCTACGTGTCGCGCGGCATGTGCAGCCTCGGTTATAGCTTTCCGATACATCCCTTTCTTCTTACGGTTAAATCTCAGTTTGAAAAATTCAGAGAAGGGGGACAGTTTTGAAATGGACAGGAACGACGTAGTTGGAGAACCAAACCACGAGACTTTCGCTTCTTGCCAAGAAGGCTCCCCGTCCTCCTTCTGCTCAAGGTTAATGTCCAGCACGCGCGCCGGCCACCAGGGAAAGCCGTGAATCTTACCCCACACTATGTCCCCCACGGCCACGGCCCTTCCATCCTCGGGGACGCAGGGAGGCATGCTCTGCGCGTGCAGACGCACCGTGAGGGGCGGCACCGTGGGGCGCGCGTCCCTGGACGGGGGCGGCAGGGCTGCGCGGTCGCCGGGCGGGAGGGTGCGTGCGTCCGGCGACGCCGCCTCGGAGCCCGAGGACTTGGACTCCTCCGGGCTGTCGCTGCCGCAGGCCGATGCGCTGGCCGAGGCCGCTGGCCTCTTGGGGTAGTTGACGAGGAAGGCCAGGCCGTCCTGCCGGGCCTGCGGGAAGCCCCCGAAGTCGTTGTCCTCGCCCGAGCTCCCAGGGGACAGGTCGGCCGCCCCGCGCAGGCCTGGGGCACCGTCCAGCTCCTGCACCAGCTCGGCCTTGTAGACAGGCTGGCGCTCGCCGGCCCCCGGGCGGTGCGGCTTCAGGCGGATCTTGGGGGGCGGTGCGGCCGGCCCGGGGTGCAGCGGCCGCGTCAGCTTCAGCTTGGGGATGGCGTCGCGGTCCCCGCCGGGCGGCGCCTGCGGGGGGCAGAAGGGCTCCAGGGAGCCGTGCACGCGCGAGGGGATCTCCACCACCTCGCCCTTGCCCTGCGGGGTGCTGTAGCAGATCTTGATGACCGGGGAGCGCGGCACCGGCGCCCCCGGCCGCCCCTCCTCCTCCCGCCTGGGCCGCTTGCTCCTGCGCACGTCGGGGCCCTCGTGCCTCCGGGGCTCACGGTCGGGGCCGCTGCCGAGCCGCCTGCGGGCCTTGGGGGCAGTCGGGGGGCCGGGGCCAGCCTCCTCGGGGCTCGGGGTGCTCCTGCACCGGGCGCACAGCACCTGGCGGGGCCGCAAGCGGATGGTGCCCAGGGTGAGGTGCCCGGGGGCGCGGCTGCGGGGCAGGCGCCGGCGTGTCCGCTTGATGGTCCGGGGCGGGGGCTGCGGCACCCACTGGTGGTACGTGCTCCTCAGCCAGAGCGGGTGAGGGAAGGGGGCCCCCTCGAAGTACGGCGGGTAGGGGGGCAGGCTCCCCGAGGGCAGCGGCGACAGGAGCGGCAGCGGGGGCTCCGGGCCGGGGGTCGCGGGGGGCTGGTCCGGCCCGGGCAGCGGCGTGGCCTCCCCCATCCTCCTCCAGGGGGGCCGGGCCGGGGTGGCCGTTGGCAGGGGGGTCCTCAGCCTTGGGCAGGCGGGCGGGCGGGGGCAGGCCGAAGAGGCCAGACCTGGCAACGTGCAGAGAGAGACGCAGTCAGACTCGACGGCGGCCACCCCCAGGCCCCCCGCCCCGCGCAGCCCCGCGCAGCCCCACGCAGCCCCGGACTGGGGGGCCCAGGGTGCCTGGCAGCGTTCAGGGGCTTCTGAACCGATGCTGGGGCCCCTCCTCCCACCAACCTTTAAAACGCAGCCCCGGACCCCCCAGGGAGTCCGTGCACCCCTCAAGAGGAGGCGCCCGTGACGGGGAACGGCCCTCACCTCTGGCCTGAAGGCCCCCGAGTCCCAGGACGGGCTCTCGGGTTCTGGCCCTGACCGGGGCGGCTGCTCCGGGGCGTCTGGGTCCCTCCCTCCCCCTGAGGAAAGCACTCCCAGATGGACTTAGGGACGTGGAGGAGACCCCAGAGTGGGGGGGAGCAGGTCCCCTACCCCGAGGCACACGCATGGGGGGGTCCTGGGGACACCACAGGACAGCGCTCACTGCGCCCCCCAAACCCTGGGCTGGCCCCGGGGCCCCAGGCCAGAGAGCGGGGCCAGGCCCCCTCGGGGAGAGTCACCCCGCCACCCCTGCCCAGCATGGCCTGGGAAGACTCCCCTCTGCCTGGCTCCCCAGGCCCCCCCTTGAGGCATGGAAGCCAAACCCCAGCAGGTCCAGGCACCCGCAGGCAAGGGCTCAGCCACGAGGCCTGGTGGACAGGGCACCCAGAGCAGGGTGCCCGCCCCTCAGAAGCACTGAGGCTCAGGCCAGACAGCACAGCCACCATTCCCCAGTCCCCCCCAGAGGCTTCCCCGGACCCCTGACCCCCTGAGACTCCTTCTGGGCCCCCCAGCTCCCTGAGCCCTTCCAGTTCCCCAGACCCCCCCCTTCCAGGGCTTCCTCAGGCCTCCAGACTCCCCCCAGGCCCCTGGGCCCCTTGGACCCATTTCTGGGGCTCCCCCAGGCCCCTGGGGCTCCCCAGCTCTGAGACGCTGACCCAACTCAGGCCTCCCCACCCTCCAGAGGCGCCCAGTTGAGCCTCTGGCCAGGCGGCCCCCAGGCGGGCTGGGGGGTAGTACGGTGGGGGTCCCTGCGCCGGGGGGGGCTCCACGGTCATGTTTAGAGGGCTGGTGTCCGGCAGGCACTCGGCAGGGGGGGCGACAACCCCCCCGAGCTCAGACGAGGTGAAGCCACGTCCGCCCCCGTGAGCCGCTCACCGTGCGTCACAGGAACAGGCACGGAAGCGCTCGTGCGGCCCCACGTGCGACAAAGCCAGCCGCGCGCCCCGAGCTTCTTTGCAGGGGAGCACATGTAATTACGACTTCCATTTAATGTCTAGGGCTGTCCTAGCAAAGAGCAGCTCTTCCTGGAGCACAGACTTCTTGCCACGTTAGGAGAAACGAGATTCCCAAGTCCACGCGGCCCGTTCTGATCTAACCAGAGCAGAAGAGAACCGGCTCCTGTGCCCTGTCCATTTCCCAGCTGTTTCTCCGCTGACCCTTCTCCAGGAGCAGCCCGGGTGGCCACGGGGCCCGCCGCAGCGCTGCCGTCTCGGTGTGACACCCTGAAGGTTCATGGCTGAGTCACTGCGGCTCAGATCCCGGAGGGCCGGGGCGTGGGCAGCCCTGGAGCGCCCCTTCCGGTTTAGTCGAGGTGAGGACAGGTGCAGGCCAGGGCGTCTCGTCACCCGCACCAGGGGCGGAGGCTGGAAATCACTGCAGGTTTTCAGTGTTCTTCCTTCCCTGTCAACTGGAACCCCCCAGGCGTGAGCGTCCCCCTGAATCTAGAGCCCTCAGACCCCGAAAGCGCTACAGCACCTGGGACCACTGCTACCGCCCCATCCTCCCTGGACACAGCACCCGGAGGACGCAGGTCCTTCCAAGGGAGCCACGGGGAGGGGGCGGCATACCAGCCGCGCAGGCCTGGCTGCGCTGGGACGCAAGGGGGGCTCTGCTCGGGAGCCCCCCACCTCCCCTCTCTGGCCCCAGCAGACCCGGCCCCGAGCCTCCAGGCGCCCTTGCTCCAGGCCAGCACGCCGCAGGGCCCCCGCGCTGGCTCTGCACCCCCAGTCCTCAGTCCTGCAGAGCACGCTGCATGTGCCTGAGCACCTTGTACCCCAAACCTGCAGCCTTGGGAGCCACCACACAGCCCGGCCGCTGCTGCCCCCTGCCAGACAGCCCCAGGCCCAGCTGCAGGCACCCGCAGCCTCCCCGCCACACCCTGCCCTCTTGGGCCTTGGGGGAGGGGCTTCCGTCCAGGCAGGCTCTGGCCGTTTGTGACACAGGACCCTTGACCAGAGGCCTGTCCCGACCTGCACCAGAGCCGCAGCCATGGGCCCCTGGGTGGGCACCCACCTCCCACAGACCGGGGCTGGTGCTGGGTGCCGGGGCCTGCCGGCTCTGATAGCTGGAACTCAAGACAGGCTGACCCGCCATGGCACCTGTCCACCCGCCAGCACCAGCCCCCAGGACCCGGAACGCAGGCCCCCGCCCACGTGGGTGCCCTCCGACCGAGGGTGCTTTGGGGAGGCAGGGGTGGTCCCACAAGCTCTGCTGGGACCTGGTCGGCCAGGGCCAGGCTTCCTGCTCCCCTCCCCGCTGCCCTGCCAGGCCACACCCACGGCAGGCCCAGTGGGTCAACAGAGTCCGGATGACCCCCTCCAGGCCTGGGGGAGCCTCCCCTCTGCAGACCCCGCCTGGGAGCTGGGGTCCCCCCTCAACAAGCCTGTGGGGTCCACGTGCGCATACGCCAGGCGCACTTCCCTTCCGTGGGGGGGTAGGGGAGGCGGAGGGAGGCCAGGTACCCTGTGGCACAGCCAGCGGCTCTCGGCGTCCATCGCGATTCACACCAGGGTCTCTGAGTCCTGGGACAGCCACTATCTCCAGAAAGGACCTTGGCAATCTGTCTCAAGCAGGGCGACCTCCGCGGGCTCCCAACAAGGGCAGGGGTCCACTGGGACCCCAGGAACGAGCAAGGGTCTTCTGGAAGCCACCACGCAGCCACAGGTCCATGCCGAGGCCAAACCCCTCGGCAAGCCCGCCCCCCACAGGTCACCCCGCCGGGCCGTGTACCCGCCTCTGCCCGCTCCCTGAGGCCAGACCAGCAGGGCTGCCAGGCCAGGCCTCAGCTCGAAGGCTCCAGGGGAAAATGGGGCCTGGCAGGGAAGGGCTGGGGAGGGCCACAGAGCACAGGAGGCAGGTCCTGGCCGGCCCAGGGTGGGGTGTCCCCGCCACGTCTGCCTGGCCCGCCGGTTATGCTGGGATGTCCACAGGCGAGTGCGGCCTCGGGGGCAGAAGGAAGGAAGACCGAAAGGGGCCCGGAAACAGGGACACTCAGCATACCTGGTGGGGGACAGGGCAATCGCCTCGGCTTTGAGGGAGGAGTGGGGGAGACCGAGGTGACAGGGAGGCTCCAAGGAGGGGCCAGATCCCAAAGCAAAGAAGTAGTATGGCCCCAAGGGGGCAGGGACACGGAGCCCAGCCCCTCGGCCTGAGGCAAGCAGGCGTGGCCTGGCTGCTCCCACCCCGTGGCTCCCCAGGGCAGCCGGGATTGGCCGAGGGCACCCTGGCTGGGCCCGCCAGCCTCCTGGGCACCCCCTCGCGCTGCCCCGTCCTGCAGGCCCCGGGAGGCTGCTGGCCCCCGTGTCCACGGCTGCTCCAGGCCTCCTCCACGGGCTGCCCTCTGCTCCCCATCACCCCACAACAGACGCAGCCCGCCAGACACCCCAGGGGGAGGCTGGGAAACGAACAACCGTCTGTCCCTCCACCTGCGGACAGGAAGGCAGCCGCAGGCCGCAGCCCCGAGGAGCCTGCAGTGCAGGCGCAGAGGCCGGGGCCACCCGCCAGACTGCTGGGACACCAGCCAGCCCCTTCCCCACGGGGCGGACCCCGGATCTCCAGGGAGAGAGGGCAGCCGGCAGTCCTGGCCCCAGAGCCTGTGTCGGGGTCGCCCCCATGCACTCTGCGCCAGCTGAGCCTCCGTCTGCACGGACTGTGCCAGGATGGACAGCTCGCCCGGGCACAGGCGGGCCTGGGGCTCCTGGCTGGGCGAGGCTCCTGCCCGTGCTGACCGCATGCCCCCCGGAGGGGGCAGGCTACAAAGGCCCACACCCTGGCCTCCTGATCTGGCTTCCAGCAGTGGGGCCCAGGAACCTGCATTCTGACGGCTTCCTGGGAGGCAAACGGGGCCAGGAGAGAAGCACCCGCTGAGAGGTGAAGGGCAGGGCCTGGCTGGGCAGCAGACCCTCCAGTCTGCCGGCACAGCGCCTGGGGGGAGTGGGGTCCGAACCTCGGCAGCCCACCCCGGCCCTGCAGTTACGCAGGCACCAGTCCCCACATGGGTGCAGGCCCCACCGTGCCCTTGCCGGATGGGAGCCTCCGTCCGAGCAGCCCCCCAGTGCACCTGGCCACGCACCGGCAAACGTGGCCCCCTGTCCACACAGACCCAGCAGAGCGCCCGCGAGAAGCCCGGCTTGCCCTGAGGCCAGCGGGCGCGTGGGCCCGAGCTCCCAGCCACCCTTCCCTGCTGGCCGGCGCCCGCACGCGGGCCTGGGCCTCCACCGCCGTGGCCCTGCCACGGATCCCAGAGCCAGTGCAGGCGTGGGGCTCTGTTCGGTTTGGCAAAAGGACAGACTGACCTCCCAGGAAGGCCGGCCGGTTACACACCCAGCCGACTCTCGGCGCTGCAGCCCCAGGCCAGGTGGAAACTTCCAGACGCTGCCCAACACGCAGGGCTGTAAACACGAGCAGCGCGACGCAATGCTCTAAGAAGAGCCTGGAAACAGCGACTCCAGGTAAAGACAGGAGCGGGGGTGTGGGGGGGTGGGGGGGGTGGAAGCAGGATTTTCAGCGGCAGCGGAGCCTCAGGGGGCAGGCAGGAGAGCCTGGCTCGAAGCAGGCTCTGCGAGGTCACGTGGGTCAATTAAAGTCGGAAGAGCCACAGAGCTGCGCCCCCCCGCCCCCGCTGCCCTGCCCCAGCTCAACGCCCTGTGGGAGGCTCCATGGGTGGCTCGGGTTACAGCTGCGCAGGGCCACGGGGGAGCCGATATCCACGCTTCCCACAGTGGCTGGTTCCCAGGCCAGGAGCGAGGGTCCTAGCCAGGCCCAGGTCTGCTTCCTCCTGGAGAGGGGCAGGGACCCCCAAGTCGGGTTAGCCGTATCCTTGAGGAAGCAGGCTCACTTGGAGGTGGAGAGAGGGAGGGTGGGAGGAAAAGGGAGGTCTGGGCCTGCCCCACGCCCTCCTGAGGGAGCCCGGGAAGACCCCTCCCCAGGGAGGGAAGGACAGTGGGGGCGCAAGGGCAGGAGCACCCCAGGACCAGGCCCGGCCCAGGGAGCCCTGAGGAGGCAGGAGGTGGCAGCCACCCCAGGCCCCAGGCTCGGTGCCCCCAGGTCACTGCTGCAGCCCTGAGGGTCCCACCATCTTGCCCAGGCTCCTGTGGGAGCCACCCTACACCAGGGGACAGTCCCCAGGAGGCCATCGTGAATCACATGACCGCCGCATAAATGGCTTCTGGCGCATCTAACGAAGACATCAAGTCAGCCGCGTAATTGTCGGGAGCTGGCCCCTCCCTGCTCCCGCCACGCAGCAAAACCTGGGCTTTCCCAGGCGAAAAGTTGGGCCCTGGGAGGGCCGCCCTTCCCCGTCCCTGGGTCGGACAGGCAGGGCCCAGGCCCGGCCACGGAGTCAGTGCCTCATCATTCATCCGCGACGGCTCGCTGGCATGCCACCGGATCTGGGAGCCTTCTCGCAGTTACTGCAGCACGGGGACAGGTGTGGCTCTCCGCGCCCCCTCCCGCCTCCCTCTCCAGCCGCGACCCCTGCACCAACCTGCTCCTCCCAGAAACTTGGGCCACCCCCCACCCCAGGGCGCCCGAATCCCGCTGCTATGCTCAGCTGCGGCCCGAATGCAAACCTCAGCGCTCCTCTCTCCCACGCGCGGGGCCCGGGGCCAGGGCCCTGGTGGGACCTGACAGGACAAGTCCGTGGCGCACCCACGTCCTACCCTTCCCAGCTGCGAGGCCGGCCCAGTTCCACCGTGCCTCGGAACAAAGAAAAGTGCCTTAATTGCGGCGAGGGTGCGGGAGTCGGTGGGGTCAGCGACGCGCGGTGACACCGGGGACTCGCAGCCCCGCCCCCAGCCCCGGGCTCGGACCGGCGCCCCCGCTCTCCCTCCCCGAAAAGTCGCGTGGACTTGGCGAGCCACTTTGGTTCCCCCCCCCCCCCGGGCGGCGGCCGGAGCGCGCCCCGGAGCGCCGCGGGGTCCCGGGGGCGGCCGCCAAGTTCGCGGGCCTGCGCGGCGGGCTCACTTTTGCGTGCAGTCCAGCAGGATCCCGGAGAAGCTGCGCTCGCCGCAGCGCAGGGAGACGAGCAGCGCGCCGTCCACCACCCGCTCCACCAGCACCGGCAGCCGGCAGCCCGCCCGCGGCTCCATGCTCCGCCGCCGCCCGCCCCGCCGCCGGGTCAGCCCCGCGCGTGACGCGGCGGCGGCCGGGCTGACGTCACAAAGCTCCGCTCCCGGGGCCGTTCCGCCGCCGGCCCGGGCGCAGGGCGCGGGGGGCAGGGCGCGGGCGGCAGGGCGCGGGGGGCAGGGCGCGGGCGCAGGGCGCGGGGGGCCGGCTGTCCCGGGGACCCGGACGGAACGCAGCCCGAGCCCGAGCCTCACGGCCGGACCCCGCGACCTGGGCCGGGTCCCTCTCCCGGCGGCGCGGGACGCCCAGGGCGCGCCGGGCCCTCCCGCGGGGCCCCCCTCCCGACCCCTGCCCCGGGCCCTGGCGCCTGGGAGCGGCTCCGGGCCTGCGGGAGGAAGTCCCCGGGCGCGCGCAGGAAGCCGGCCGGGACGGGCCGCGGAGGCGGGGGTGCAGGGCGCTCCCGTGGCGGCCGCGCGGGGCCGGGGCCCACTGGGTCACCCGCGCGTGCTCGGCGACCCGGAGCCGCGTGTCCGGCTCGGGGCCACCCCGTCCGCCCGTGGGGGTGGGGTCGGGCGGCTCTAGTGTAGGGGAGAGTGACCGGGTCTGGAGGTCTTGGGCGCGTCGCCAGGGGTCGCCCGGGAAACCGGGGGCTCCCTGCGACCCTGCCCTGCCAGAGGCGCTGGTTTCAAGGGAAAGAGCAGGTCCCCCGACCCCCGTCCCCCCCCTCCCCCCTCCACGCCCTCAGCCAGCCCGGGGCAGGGGCTGAGGGGGCCGTCCAGGTCCCCTCGGGCCTGGCTCCTGTGCCCTGGCAGCTGCCGACTCTCCAGAGCACTCGGCTGCGGGCTGGGGGCCCCAGGGCCCCACCAGCGCCCTGACCCTGCTTTGGAGGGAGCCCCACCCCATGCCAAGGCGGACAAGGCCACAGAGCAGGTGGCTGGGGGGTGGGGGGAGGGGACTGCAGGTTACCCTGCCAACCCCCCAGACTCAGCTGGAGCCAGGACTGGGGGCCACACCCGCCCCAGACCTCTGGTGGCGGCCCCCTCTGGCGCTTCAGGGCCACCGCAGCACCCCGCAGCCTTGCCAGGTGGAGCCAGCAGCACCAGGGACCTTGCAGCACCCACTATTGTCAGGTCCACGGGGTAGGGGCCCAGGTGGGGCGAGCAAGGGGGGTAGCCCTTGCCGGCCCCTGAGAAATTGAGCTGGCCCTGTCCTCCGGCAGGGCGGGGTGCTGGCAAACACCCACCCAGCTCGCCCGAGGCCGCGGGCACCTCCTGGGCTGAACCCCAGGGCCAGCCCCCTCCCTGGGGATTGCAGCCACCCCACAGAGGCCTTTGCATCACCCCGAGGAGCTGGGTGGGGCTGCCTCGGGGGCAGAAGTGCCAAGCAAAGGACCCCCCCCGCCATTCTGCTGGCCGGGAGGGGGCTGGCCAGGAGCAGAAGGCTCAGCAGTGCCAGCTTGCACAGGGGCCAGTTCAGCACCCCTCTGCCCAGCATATGGCACTGTGAGCCTGGGTTCCGATCAGTTCCCAGGCTAGTGGCTATGTCCTGGGTGGCACCTCTGCAGGGAACGGGGTGTCAGTGTCCAGGGGCAATGGTGCTTGGGCAAGGCAAGTACTCATCCGGGGCTGGAGGCACCCCAAGCAGAGGGCACCCCTTGAGCAGAGGGGCAGGATCACGGCCAGCTTGGGACACACACGTTGGGCTGGGAAGGGCCCGTGCAGGGCCGTTGTTAAGGCTTCCGGCAGAGGGCGAGGCCCAGCCAGTGCTGGTGGCCCTGTCCACACCCCTCCAGCACAGCTAGCTGGTGCCTGTCTGTGGTAGGTTGAATTAGGGACCCCAGAAAAACACGTCCTTAATCCTAACCCTTTCCTGTGGGTTGACACGGTGGTAAGCAGGGCCTTTGGAAGGTATCTTTAGTCCCGCGGTGGCCGTGACTCAGGATGGGTCTCCGTCCTATTCCTGGAGACGGCGCGGAGCCCCAGGGGCAGCAGGAGCCGGAAGAGGGAGGAGGAGACGCCGCGGCGAGCATCGCCATGTGACGGGAAGGCCAAGGAGCAGGATGGCCGGCTGCCAGCCCCGCTGTGCCCGTCCGCAGGGAGAAAGCGCCGCCTTGCTGACGCCCTGGTTTCTCACTCTTGTCAGCCTCAGAGCCATGAACCAAGAAATTCCTGTTGCTTAAGCCCATTCCGTGCTGTTTGTGATTGCAGCTAGGAAACTAAAACATTGTCCAAACAAATGGACGCCGCGGCCCAGCCAAGTTGGCATAAGCGAGCTGCCGCGCTGTGTGGAGGAACACGAGAGAAGCGGCTGGACAGGGAGACGGTGTGCAACGTAAACGGTGGCTGTTTAGGGCCTGACCCCTGCAGACCCGTTCCCACCAGCCCCGCCTACCTGCTCCCCGCTGCACACCATTGCTTCTTTCTAGAAGGCCACGGGGGTTTCCAGAGACCTTATAAAAT
>NC_080678.1:5018051-5148960 GCF_030445035.2 Dasypus novemcinctus
CATCACCATCACCATCACCACCACCACCATCTCCACTATGACCATCACCACCACCACCACCACCATTACCACCATCACACCACCACCACCATCTCCACCATCATCATCACCTTCATCGTTACTAGCACTACTATCACCACCACCACCTCACCATCACCACCATCATCACTACCATCACCACTATCACCACCGTGATCACCTTCATCACCATCATCACCATCACAATTACCACCACCATCTCGGTCACCATGACCTCCATCCCATCATCACCCACTAGCTGGACCATCAATGGGAACCTCAAGGCTCTCCTGCCTCAAGGTCCCGGGGCCCAGCAAGGTCAGAGCTGTGCTGGAGAAGCAACCCTGTGTCCAGCTCCCCCGTGAGGGTAACTGCCCAGGCCGGTGGAGGTGCTAAGAGCCCTGGCGGGGGCGGCGCTCCCCAGGCAGATGACCGGCAGAAGCTGTGCCCTTCTGCGTCCGTGGCAGGGAGCCGAGGCGGCACGCCTGGCAGGGGGCTCTCAGCAGCAGCTGTGAACGCCTTCCACGTCTACAGCAGGGGCCGTGCAGCTGCAGGCGTCTGAGCAGGGACCTTTTCAGGAGGGGGTTAGTGGATGAGGCATCACAAAGGTGGATGTCCTAAAATGGAAACTGACTCTCACGCTCTGGAGGTCAGGAGGCCAACATCCACCTCCTGGGCTGAAGTCAGGGTGCCAGGGGACTGCGCTCCCTCAGGAGGCTCCCGGGAGGATGGGCCTGGCCCCCCAGGGCTTGCGGCCGCCCCCTCCCGCTCTGCCTCTGGGCTTGCCATGCCTCGTCCTCTCCTCGGTCGCCCTGTCGCCCTCCTGTAAGCCTATGTGTCCTGCATTTCGGGCTCACCCGGGTCAGGTCCCCCGTGCAGGGCCTTCGTGAATCACACCTCTTGGCATAGAAGGTAACAGTCACAGGTTCCAGGGTCTGGGCCTGGCATCTTTGGGGTGCGGGCATTTTGCAACCTACCACAGGTAGGGAATCTCGTCCCAAAAGAGTCGCTTTCATGTCAGAACAAGTGCTGTGTGGCTCGTCCCGACCTAAACCAGGGGTGCTTCCTCCTTAGAAAAGTCTTTTCTCCATAGCTGGGAAACAGCTGGAGCACCCAAGGGTGCGGGGTGCTGGGAAGGAACGGGCAGCGACAGCCCCTCCTGGACTCCAGGAGGCCATCCCAGGCGTTCCGGGGCGCCTCCCAGCTGCTGTGTTTCTCCTGGTCTGCTTACCCCGATGTGTGAGCGCTGCTGGGAGGAGGCGTCTCACACACCTTCATGCAGGCGACCGGGCCGGGAGCTCTTAAGGGGCAGGGACTGAGCAAGCCAAGCGCTCCCGCGAGCCTCCACGCGAAGAGGCAGAAGGGAAGGTGTCCGTGCTGGAGCAGGATTCCTACAGCCTGCGTGTGCACCCTGAGCAGACACGGGCGGGAGAAACGCAGGCCTGTGGGCTGTGAGGCACGAAGAGCGGCCGCGTCCGCCGGGAGCCAGGGGTGGGCCAGCGAGGTCGAGAGGCCTGGCCTGGCTCAGCCTGGGGTGCAGCGGCACCTGGACACACTGAAATAACTGAAGTCCAGGTGCTGGGGCGCATGTCTTCTCTGATGGCTTCGTGTCGCCGGAGGGCAGACTGAGGGCCAGCTGGACAGAGCTCAGCCCGCACCTCCCAGGGGCGCTGGGGGATGAGCTGGGCCCACCCAGCTGGCCAGCTGAGTCTCCTCCCAGCTCCCACAGCCAGGCCCCCCCCACCCTCCCGACGGTGACATGTCAGCAGCGACTCAGAGCCACGAGAGGTCACGTAACTGGACAAACGCCCTCGGGTCCCCTGCTGGGGGCTGCCCAGCCTCTGGGAAGTTGTCTTTTGAACCTGAACGCCCTGTCAAGCCTCGCGCTGGGGGTGCGGCTTTGTTTGCCCTGATGGTCCAGACTTGGCCGCTCTGAGTTACCGCACACCTGGGTGGACACCCGGAGAACACGAGGTGGGCGGGCGGGCGGGGCCGCAGCGGTCCCCAGGGAAGGGCGCTGTGCCCCTCGCCCCAGCCGAGGCGCAGTCCTCCTCGCAAGCCCTCGGGGTCCAGGGCTGGGTGGGTGAGAAGGGTGGGCTGAACTGTGGGCGACAGCCCCCGGCTCCTTCCCGTGCACCCTGCTCCTGCACTCCCGCCCCTGCCAGAGGTGCTGCCGGCCCGCCCCGCCGCCCAGGAGGAAGTGGGGCCCACGGCTGCGCGGGGAGGGCTTTACCCATCGGCCCCGCTCCCCGCGGCCATGCCCTGAGCCCAGCGCCAGCTCCTCTCGGCCGAGCACACACCTTCTGTGCGCCGCAGCCCACGGCAGCACCTGGCCTGCACACGCCCTGTGCGCTTCACCACCTGGCCAGGGGCAGGAGTCCAGGGCCCAGCACCCCCTCCGCCGCCCCCTCCCCACGCCCTCCACAAAGCCAGCAGGGGCCCAAGCCCACCTGGAGCCCACCCCATGGACACCTGGGGACAGCATGTCCTGGGGAGGACCCTAGGTGCCACCGGGCCGCAGGGTGGGCGCTGCCCGGGGAGGGGGGCAGGGCGCTCGCCACGGTGCTCGTCCTGGGTGCAGGCCTGGGAGGGGACAGGCCGTTTCCCACGGGACTGCCGCGCCTGCCCCCGCCACCCAGGCTGGTGCTCGGCCCCTGCTGCGCCAGCTCAGCCCTCTGGGTGTTCCCAGGTCTTTCTCAAGGCTTTGCCTCCCTTGCCCTTCCCAAGGCAGCGGGTGTAGAGAGGTCCCAGAGGCTCAGCACCCACAGATCCGGGAAGCCGGGCACATGCAGGGCCCTTGGCAAGACGGCAGGGCCGAGAGCAGACAGGAGCCCGGCTGCGCGGGCCCACACCACCCAGCTCCCGGGATCCAGCGGGGAGAGGAGCGCCGGGCAGGGCATCCGCACGTGGCCCGACTAGGAGGAGCACCGAGTGGGCTGGTGGCGAGGGGCCAGGGCTCCCAGGACTGTCCTTGCCACTCCTGAGCATACCTGAGAGCAGGTCCTCTCTAAGTCCCTCCCCCGCCAGGTGAAAACACCCTCAACGGCCTCCGGGCCCCGGGGACTCTTGTTTCCCTGAAATGGCCCTGGCAGCGCCAGGCCAGGGTGGTGCAGGGTGAGCAGGGGACCCTGGGCCGAAGGCATCGCTCTGCTCTGGTGTGTGTGGGCAATAAGTGGACGAGCGGCATCAGGAGCAGCCAGCACACGGGGCCCACGTCTCCAAGCCCACTGCAGCCCAAGCCGTGGGACAAGGGCTCCCAGCACCGTGGACAAGGGCCTGGAGTGCCGTGGACAAGGGCCCGGAGCGCCGTGGACAAGGGCCCGGAGCGCCGTGGACAAGGGCCCGGAGCGCTGTGGACAAGGGCCCCCAGCACCATGGACAAGGGCCCGGAGCACTGTGGACAAGGGCCCCCAGCACCGTGGACAAGGGCCCCCAGCACCGTGGACAAGGGCCCGGAGCACCGTGGACAAGGGCCCCCAGCACCGTGGACAAGGGCCCGGAGCGCCGTGGACAAGGGCCCGGAGCGCCGTGGACAAGGGCCCGGAATGTCGAGCCCTTCCAGCAGGCCCCCCCCCCCCACATTCCTGCAGCCCCTCTGCCTGCCAAGTCTCTCTTTGAGCCCCCAGGAAGGCTGAGCCCTTGGCGGGCCCCCCCCCCCCCGCAGTCCTCCTCCGCCATCTCAGCAGGCCTCCAGGACGCAGGACCCCGCGTCCCTTTGCGAGGTTCAGCATCAGTGAAGAGACCAACCTCCCCCGCCCAGGTCGGCACGGGGCCGGGAGAGGCAGGCAAAGACCTGCCAGCGATTGCCATGGAGACGGCAGCCGAGGTTGACGGCGGCCGCCAGCCACCTACGCCCCACACCAAGACGGCGCCCAGTGGGCGCAATGCAGCCACGGCGGAGGCGGCGGCGTAAACCCGCGCCAGCGCGCTGGGTCCCACGAGACCAGGAGACGGAGAGCCACGACCCTGAACCTGAGGCACGCAGCCAGGGGTCTCGGTGCTGCCACGCCACGTGGTCCACCGCGGTCACCTAAGGCACCTCCAGTCATGACAAAAGGTGGGGCGAATACCTGCCGCTCCAAAGCAAAACTCTTATCTCAAAAGCCAAAAAGGAAATAAGAACTGATTTGTAGCCTATCAACCAAATAACAGTCACACAGTCTACTTCAGCCAAAGCACAGCTCAGAGGAGCAGGCAAAACTTCAATTCCTCTGTTACAAATGAGAGCATGAAGGTAGCTGAGCAATTCCTCAAGAAGTCCTAAAAAGGCAATAAAATAAATGTGAAGAAAGTCAGGGGAGAGAACACGTGAGAACAGCGGAAACAAGTGCGCCAGAGCCTGGCAGAGCGGATTAGCCGCTGAGCTGGCAGCAGCAAGCTGGGAGCTCAACACTGGGCAGCCCACGGGGAATGGGGCGAGGAGGCGGGGAGTGGGTCCTCTCCACTGACCACTGGTCGTGGCAGCCGGGCCTGAGGCCAATGAGCCGAGCAAGGCCTGGTGGGCCCTGGGAAGCTGTCCACCTGTGCCTCCGAGAGTGGATGTGGAGACAACGCTCGGGTCGGAAGCCCAGAGACCCGGCGAACACAGGCCTCACCCGCCAGTAAGGGGCCCAGAGGCCTGGCGTGGGCAGAGGCGCAGTGAGCAGGGCAAGGGCGAGCCTGCCCGGCGGCCATGGCTGTGGCAAGTGTGGAAGGGACGCCACGGGAAGACGCCTGGAGCAGAGGGCCGCCCTGGAAGGGACGTTCAAGGGAGCGTGGGGCTGGCAGCACTGCCATAGGCATGGCCCGCCGGCCTGGCCGCAGGAGGAGGTAGCCGCAGCTCCAGTGTCACCCCCGCTCGCGGTCCTGCAGAGCAGAGGAAGTGGAGCTGTGTGAGCCCGTGCGGGGCCTCGTGGACGCCCGGAAGCTTCCACGCAGCACTCCGCCATGCCAGCAGCCTGGAGCCCTGCTGGAGGGGTGGCAGGTGGGGCCTGGCCTCCCCCGGACAGTGGTGGACCCTCCGGCCGCGCCCCCCCAGGCGGCGCAGAGAGCAGCCCCCCAGCAGAGCCCACCCCGAGAATCAGGAGCGAGAAGAAAGTGACCCTGATGGAGGCCACTAAGGGGTTGGTTTCGCTGCAGCCCCTAACAGGGTAGCGAGCGGGAGGTGAGACCCTGCGGAGCACAGAAGGCCTCGGGGAGGGCGGGAGTGCAGGCGCTGGGCAGTGGGGAGCATGGAGAGCCACCAACAGCTAATTTTCAAAAGTTATTAGGGCAATATTTGTCACATTACGAGGGAAAGTTAGCAACAGAATGAAGTACGGGGAATTTCTAACGAGGAAAAGGAAAATGCGGCAAGTGGCAACCTGATCAAACCTGCAAAACAGTAAGTACAGAGGAAGGTGGAAGGAATAAAATATCAGTCGTCATGTTATATGCTAATAAAGTGGTTTTTCTATTAGCTGTTTTTTGGGTTTTTTTTTGTTAACACAATCTGGCAATCTTTGACTTTTACATATACACTGTTTATAAGAAAAACGTTTAAAGCTATTTTTTGAAAAGACTGAAATGAATGGAATTCGGCTTCTGGGCACGATGAGCAGCTACTGCTCCTGCAGCACTGGAAAGAGGAGCAGGTAACTCTCAGAGAGGCCTCTGCAGCGCTGTGGGGGCAGAGGCAGGCCGAGGCCGCTGGCCACCGCCCTCGCTGGGGCACACTGAGGACTGGGCTCCCCTAGTGGGGGACCCAGCTAGGGCCAGTGGGGCCTGGTGTGGGGCCTGGGGCCTGGGGCACCCAGAGGCAGGGCGGCCCCGGCCCACGTGCTGAGTGCTGGTGCCAGCAAGGCACGCCGAGGCCGTCCTGGAGGGGGCGGGACTTCATGCCCTTCCAAGGTGGGGAAGGGCTCCCCTGGGGGAAGGGGGCTTTCCTGCGGGGGGGCGCTCCCTTGGGGGAGGAGCCTGCGGCAACAGCACGGGTGTCGCCCTCGAGACCTGGGCGGCAGGGGAAAGCCAAGTGCACGTGCGGGTGCAGCCCAGGCCAGCCCAGTGCTGCTGGGGCGGAGGGGCAAAATCTTCACCCCATTTGCCAGCCTAGCAGAGACACGGCCAGGCCACTTAGGGAGAAAGAACATTTTCTTCTGTCTCTGTGTTTACAGATACACAATGTGTCCTATATTTTTATGCAATATGAAATTTCTTTAAAATAAATAAATGAATACATAAAAATAAAAGAGGCCCTATGTCCCAGGAAAAAACACACAATATCTGACATAAAACCAAAAATACAAGATAAGTATAATACATTATAGAAAATAGAGGAAAAGAAATACAAAATGGAGGAAGAGATGGAGAATTTCAACAGAAAACTGGTATCCATAAAAAAAGAACCAAGTAGATATTCTAGACCTGAAACTGTAGTATCTGAAAGTAAAAATCTCATTGGAAATGAAAATTTTATACAAAAAGTCATTATGATTACTATGTTAAAAGATCTTGTGGAAAAGGTCATCAGCATGCATGAACAGAATTTCAGCAGAGATGGAAATTATTTTTTTTTAATTTAAATGAAAGCATGTTTCTTCTATGCATTATAGTAGATTTATCTAAATCCCAAATTTTATTCCTTTTATTCCTATAATAAAGCCTGAATTTTTAAATGATAAAAAAGTCATTGGATGGGATTAATAATCATCAGAACACAGGGTTAGTAAATTCAAAGCCATGGTATACAGGAAGTACAGAAAAAAATAAAGAGCAGAAAGGAATACAGAAGTACAGAAAGGAATAAAGAACGGAAAGAACAAAGGAATGAGAAAATATGCAGGGCACAGTCACATAGTTTAACCTATATAAAACTGGAGTCCCAGAAGGAGAGATGGGAAAAGATGTATCATGCAAACACTAACCAAACAGAAGTGGTGTGCTATGAAAATAGCAGACCAAATATATTTTAAGGCAAGACATACAAAATTGAGATAAAGAGAAATATTTCCTAATGAAAAAATAGTTGATTCAATAATAAGAAAAAAAATCCTAATTTTGCAGGTGACTAATAGCATAGTATCAAAATATATACAGAAAAAAATATTACTAAAAGGAGAAATATACAAGTCCACAATCATAGCTGGAGAGTTTAACATACCACCGTCAGTAATGAAGAGAACACACTTACACAAACCCATAAGGACAGAGAAGATCTGAGCAACTTAGTTAATCAACCTGACTGAACTGACGCGTGAAACACTGTATTTGGCCACCATGGGATACATTCTTCTCAAGTGTGCATGGAATGCTTACCAAAATAAGTGGTATGGTAGGCCTTAAAGCAACACATTGCAGAAGAATGGATTGTACAGAATATGATTTTTTTTTTTTAATTATAGAAACCACGTTTATTTTCTGGCACCCTCGCTTCCACTTCCTGTGGGAGCCTGCGGCAGAACAGCTCAGGACCTCTCAGTGGTGGTCCCCACCCACTCGGTGGCCTGAGCGGTGGGAGCTGCAGACCAGTCTTCAGTGGCAGGCTGCGCGCTCCAGTCTTCAGGAGGGAACTGCTGAATGGGCACGGAGGGCACCTGCACGCCCTCAGACCAGTCCGCCACCTCGGGCTGAGCAGCAGTGAACTCAGGAGCAGGCGCCGTCCATTCGCCCTGGAACTCCTCCTTGGTCACAGCCTGCTCAGCAGCGGCCTGCTCTTCCTTCTCAATCTCTTCGGGACCCTGTAGAAGTAGAGGTCAGGCATGACCTCCCACGGGTGCTCCCGGGAGATGGTGCCACGCATGCGCAGGACTTCCCGGGCCAGCATCCACCTCATCAGACCCACCGAGCTAGCGCCCTTGTTGTTGCACGGGATGGCGATGTCCACGTAGCGCAGAGGAGAGTCTGTGTTGCACAGGGCAATGGTGGGCAGGTTGACATAGGACGCCTCTGTGAGAGGCTGGCGGCCAGCCCTGGGATCGGTCACCAGCAGGAGATGTGGCTCTCCTCGGAAGGCTGCCTGGATCTGGTGGTGAGGGTTCCAGGAGTGAAGCGCCCAGCAGTAGGGGTAGCTCCGGTGGCGGCAGCAAGCTTCAGCATAGCCCGCTGGCCAGTGTTCCTAGAGGATATGACGCTGACGCCGGCAGGGTTTTCAGTGGCAACGATGGCGCCAGCCGCCAGCAGCAGCTTCTCCCAGGTCCTCTTCAGGTTCATGATGTAGATGCCGTCGCTTTTCCTTTTGTAGAATATGATTTCTGATCAACCACCAGCTGAGCCACATGGCTACGGCTGCACCCCACAGCCGGGCAGACCTCAGAAGTCAAACTGCTCCCCATTCCTGATCTCATAAGCTGCATGAGATCAAAGACGCTTGCTGTTCTAAGCTGCCAAGTTTGGGATAATTTGTTATGTAGCAATAGATAACTAATACATCCTTCTTGCTTCTTGAGTTGTAAGGTTAGATTATGGATTTTACTTTTTTCCCCCTAATGCATGCATTTAAAAGTGATAAACGTATCTCTAAGCATGAATTAAGCCCAAATAAAGTAGAAGGAAGGAAACGTAAAGAGCAGAAATTAGCAAAATTGAAACATACAAAATAAGAGAAAATTAACAAAGATTGATTTTTTGAAAAGATTAGCAAAAATTGATAAATTGCGAGACTGACCAATATCAAGAATGAAAAAAGGGGACAATATTAAAGATTCAAAAGACATTGAAAAAGAAAACATGAACTTTATGCTAATAAATTTGACAACTTAGATTAAATGAAATGGAAACACTGATTAAAAAACATAATTTACCGAAGTTGACACAAAAAGAAACAGAAAATCTGAATAGTCCTACCTCTGTTAAAGAATCAAGTCAAAGACGTTTTTTAAGATGAAGCCCTTATTTAACTTCCCCTCATACATTAAATGCAAGAGATTAAGTCCCAGGGAGCCTGAACCCCTGTGCGATAGGGGCTGATCCACGATGGGAAGGTCTAGGGACCTCCCGGGCAGAGGCGTGTGTGAGCTGGATTCCACCGTCCCGTGTGCAAGGCAAGTAGCCAATGACCTAGAAAGGTCGAGGCCAGAGCAGAGCAGCACTGCTGGGCAGAGGAGAGGGCCAGTGCTCACCTGCAGCCCCTTTGGCTAAAGATATAATTGTCAGGACTTCTGACTTGGCAAGGAACCCAGCAAATTAGCCTCATCTTCCTCTACTAAAATAAATAAGTAAATAAAAGCTACAATGACATTGGTGAGGAGGGCTTCAAAGGGTGGGGGAGAGGGAAAGAGGCGGGTGCTGACACTCAAACGTTCTTGGCAAAAGCAAGAAGAAGTGACGACGATGTGGCTGATGTAATCTTTTAATGCAGCTTTAATCTTTCACAGTCTCAAAAAAAGCAACATTCCATGTACTGTAAAACAATAGACTGTCCATGAAGTAAGTCAGAAGAACAACTCTGAATCCTAATACCCCTCTCCACCCCAAAAGAGATGACATCTGAGAAAGAAAACAAAATACTAAACTAATTTTTCATGGTTGAAGACGTTTCTGCCAGTAAAAGTGACATTTTGTCCTTAGTATTTGTAAACATTTTCAGATTCATAATATTTTGTTTTAAAAAATATATTTTGAGGCTGTGATGCAGGTAGGTGAAGCGGAAGGTTTCCAGCTGGAGCTGTGAATTGATGATTTCTGTTCAAGTTGGATCCCAATTTTAGTTTCATGACTTCATCCTGTAGCCTTTTGGCCTTTTAGGAGGAAAAGAGGGAGATGAAAGTTAGCAGGGCTCGCAGGACTTGGCACCTGGCCAGCTCCCCAGCACAGACAGACTCCTCGTGGAGGCCAGTGGCGCTTCCAGCCCTTGCGCCCTGGAGCCAGGGTGTCGGGCCGTGGAGGGGGCCAGGCTTCCCTGTCCCGAGGGGCTCCTAGGACCACTGCCCCTCGGCATCTGCGCACTGAGCACAGCAGCGTCCAGGCAGGCCTGCCCCTGGCCAGCTGCAAGGACACCGAGCTCTTGGTGTAGGTACGTGGGGTGCCCCCGGGGGTATGCACACACGGCCACCTGAATAAACGCCAGTCGAATGGACGAGTGGAGTGGAGAGTCAGGGACACTGCTGCTGATAAACGCAAGGCTGGCGCCAGCCCCAGGAAATTCCTGGCAAAACCTCAGCCCAGGCGCATCGCGCCCGGGACTCCCACCTGCCCTGAGAGGTGGGCAAGGCCACAGCTGCTGCCTACGTGGAAGGGACACGGAACTGCAGTCCAGCGGTTTCCGTGGAGGCCAAGAGCAGGTTTCTTGCTCAGAGTCCCCTGCTCCACGCCAACGTGCTGGGCCAGCCGGAGGTGGAGATGAGGCACCTCAGGAGGGGAGGCTGCTGCAGGGGCCAGCGCGCTCGGAGCTAGTGGCCAGAGTGCCGAGCCCCCCTTACCCCCAAGGAGGGGTGCCCCAGTCCTTGGCCCTCCCACCTCTGCCACCACACCCGTCCCAGGTGTGGTACCTTGTTCTATTTCTCTAGTGCCCTGGGGGGAGGTACAGGGAGTCAGCTGGCCGTGCAAGGTGGGGAGGGGGGTCCAGGGATCTAAGCCAGCCTTGCACAGACTTTCAGCCAATCCCCCTATTTTAAGTTTCTTGTTCCTGTGGGTTGGGGGTTCTGTGGAATGAGCCTTTTTTCTTCTTGGCATATCTCTCAACAGGCTCTTACATTTCACCACTAGGTGGCCTGTCTTCCAAAATCAGGCTGGACTTCGTATGTGTGAGGATAAAGTCTCAAGCTCTGTATGCATAAGGACACAGGTTCCATATGCGTAAGGACACAGGCTCTGTATGCGTAAGGACACAGGTTCTGTATGCATGAGGACACAGGCTCTGTATGTGTGAAGACACAGGTTCAGTTGCTGTAACAAGGTGCAGATGAGGGCAACTGAAACCAGGTGGAATGGCTTCTGAGAGGGCAACTCCAGGTGTTGGAGACTTTAACTCTCTTGCCTTCCTCAACAGGGGGCTTTTGTCCCATGGTCAGGGCTGGCTGCTCCAGGTCCGCCATCAGGCTTTCATTCCAGCGAGGACGGGTGGAGGGGAGAACAAGTAAGGGCACGCCCCTTCCTTCAGGGCGAGGCTCAGCAGCCTCACCCCATCTTCCACCCACACCCCATCAAAACCTCCTCTAGCTGCAAGGGGACTGGCCGGGGGCCTCGGCTGGCAGCCTGTGCCCAGTGAAAACTCGGGGATCATCAGGCGAGAGGAGAGGCAGAGCCCACCTCCTGGCGCAGTCTCCTCGCACGCTATCCTAGGGGTCTGTCATTTGTTTCCTGTCCTGTCACTGGTGGGGTTTCGGCAGGTGAAGGTCAACTTAGTGCAGAGCTGACCCTGTGTGGCAGGGAAGGCAAACCGGCCTCTAGCGCCTCCTCCTCTCGTCGGGGCTCTCGTGGGCTCCCTCACCCAGTGCTCCGGGTCCTTGACACCCCTCTGCCCTGCTCCCTGCCTGACACGAGCTCCTGGCCCAGAGCCCCTCACCCCCACGCCTGTCCCCTCACCCCCACGCCCGCCCCTCACCCCCACGCCTGCCCCTCACCCCCACACCTGTCCCCGTCCCCTCACCCCCACGCCTGTCCCCTCACCCCGCCTGTCCCCTCACCCCCACGCCCATCCCTTCACCTGCACCATCATCTCCCTCACCAAAGTGTATGCTTCTTGGACAAGTAAGCTGCATCTCGTCCAATGGGCGCCCACCTTGGCTGCAGCGGGGCAGCTGCCCCGACCTCAGGCTATGGGGCCCTGTGGGTGACTCAGGCCTGCGCAGCCACGCGGGCCAGCGCTTCACCACCTGCAGGTGAGCAGGTGACAGGTGACGGGTGAACTGTCCTCCCCTCAGAGCACAGGCCCCGGGCCCCGCTGTGGTGAGGAGCCGCTGGACCCCCAGAGCCCTTCTGAGTGGAGCAGCTCTGCCTCTTGGAGACAGAAGGAAAGACCCCAAGAGGCAGCCAGCGTGCTCACCCCACAGAAGGCAGGGACTCACACGCAAGCCGCTGTGAAGTGGCCCTCTCGCAGGAACGTGCACACCTGTAACCACCAAGCGGAAAGAGCACGGCCTTGGACTGGTGACGGGAGGAAAGACCATTTCAAAGGGGCCTCGCGGGGACTCAGGCCTCAGAAGCCAAGCTTCAGAAAACCAGTTATAATTAACATGGACTTTTTAAGAGAAATAAAACAGAACACAACCCAGCGCTCTGGGGCATGTGGGCCCTGGGCGCGGTCCTGGCTGGTGGCCGGGCAGCCCCTCGCCGGCCATCTCTGCCCCGGCCCTGAGCCTGCCTTTCCCACCGTGCTCACGGGCAAATGGGTAGCCAGGCTTGCGGAGCGCCACGTGCTTGCCAAGAACTTCTCTTGTGCCGACTCTGCACAGCAGCTGACGTCACAGCCACTGGGCAGCCCCAGTGCCCCAAGGGCAGCAGAGTCCGTGGAAGCACGTGGCAGCATCTCCCCACAACCAGCTTCCTCGAGGCAGGCCTGGCAGTGGCCAAAGTGCACCCTGAAAGGTGAACCCTGCTCTTCCCGCGGCGCTCCCAGGGCCAGGACAGGGCGAGGGCGTGGAAGGCGAGGAAGGAGCCACCGCCCGGTGTGAGACGCAGGGGGCCAGCCCCGCACAGCACAGGGCGCCCCGCCTGCCCGGCAGGGCCGGGAAGCCCACCTCCCAGACCTCAGCACCCGGCGCTGCTGAGTGACACCCAGGGAAGCGTGACATGGACGCTCTGCAGCCGCGGAGACGGGAGCTAAGGCTAAGCAGCTATCAGCTCGCGGCGGCACAGGCTGCGGATCAGGCCGAGGGGCCTGGCTAGGCGCCCACCGCTTGCGGCCTGACATCACCTCCCACCTGTGAAATGGGGGTGCTGCCACCCCCCCGACGAGGGGGCTGAGGAAGTCAGCAAGTCCAGTGTTCCTGTTTTCTGATGGTGGCCGCCAGGCTGCCCCTGCCTCGGAAGGGTCCACGGAGCGCAGGAGGGCACGGAGAACCCTTCCACAGGCCTCGGGTCACCACCCAGGCTGCTGGGCCCAGAAAGAGCAGCATCTGGAAGCCCTGGGAGCCCGGGTGCCACGGGTGCCGCGTCGCCCCTAAGCCCACATGGCAGGTGGAGGGCGAGCGGGCGCTCTCAGGAGGCAGGTGAGCCCTCCCTGGATGGAAGGAAGAGCACCCGAGTGGCCAGCGGCGCCGGAACAGGGGCCTCGCCGGGCCCCATGAGGGCTGCCAGGCTGCGGCACGGCGGCGGGAGCCTGGGAGCAGGCGGGCGACAGATTCCCGGGTCCTCAGCCCTGTCCCCAGGTGGGTGGCGCCTCCCCCGGGCAGGAGGGGCGCCTGCCTGACCCTGGTGGCCCTCGGGACCCTGGACCTCCCGGGTTCGCAGTGCGGGCTTCACGCTCAGCTGCGGAATGGGGGCACGCTGCCACTGCTGGCTCGACCAAGGACAGGGACCCACGTCCTCAGCTCAGGGTCCAGGCAGAGCGCCCAAGGGGGGCCACCCCCAAACAGCTGCCTTCCCGCCCGACCCCTGTCCAGGCAGCAGCACCTGCACCCCTGGCCACCCACCCCCACCGTGGCCGTCCGCGGCCACACCTACTACCAACCACACCTTGGCCACGCCATTTCCCACCCACACCCTTTCCCACCTGCACCCTGACCCTCCCCCTGGCCACACCCATCCCAAAGACCCTGTCCTCGGCAATTCCGGGCTTCAGTGGTTACCAGACACACGGCCCACGGCCCCCCAACTTTAGAGCAGGTGCTGAGGAGACGCGGGGCCCCAGAGCCCAGACTCACGACTTCCAAATCCTGCTCTGCCTGCCGGATCTCTTCGAGGGGCGCGGTGCCCCCAAACCTTCTCCTCTCATGCATTTGCTGTATGTGCTGTTTTATCCTGTCTTCTAGATCCCCCTCTCGGAAGGTGCTGGAAAACACAGGGCAATGAGGAAACGCTCCATTAGCCCTCCTAGTTTGACAGTGGAGAGCAGGCAAGTCCTGCCTTCCCGGGACCCCGCCATGCTCCCGAGGACCCAGACCCCCGCGTCGCCACCCGCAGCGCCTGGGCACCTCCTCATCACCGGAGACGCTCTGGACCCAGCGCCAGGCTCTAAAAACAACAAACTCGCTGGACAGACTCCATCTTTAGGACCTGCAGTTTTGTTCACATGAGAAAGAGCATGTCTTCGTTTGCATATGAAATATACAGTTTCAATAAGTCCTTCAACCGAGGGACAGAATACTACTTCCGATTAAGAGCTGCAGGCACGTTTGCTCTGCTGGTGTGGGGCGCGCGGCAGGAGGGGCCAGGACGCCAGTGCCCAGTGCAGGGGGCGGAGGGTGCGGCCAGGCAGCCTCGTGCGGGGCGCAGCCTGGGGTCGGGGCGAGAGCCAGCGAGGCGCACTGGGCAGATGACCCCCAGTTGCCCATGAGCTGTCCCCTGCCAGCCCAGGGCCCTCCCTGAAGAGGCCACGCCCAGCAGCCGGGTTGTGTCTGCCCCGTTTGCTTTACAAAACAGGCTGGAGGCAGCACTGGCGCCCCTCGAGCCGGCGAAGGCAAGGTGCACAGCTCTGAGAGCTGGCCTCCTGGTTCTGGGTGGAATACGGCCGTGAAGGTGGCACCCGTGGCCAGCCTGGGCTTTCAGAGGCCACGAAGATGCAGGTGGTTGGCTCAAAGCCACTGCCACCGGGCTGTGCAGTTAATTTAACCTGATGTCCCGCACTATGTTCCCAAATATCCTCGGCATCTAGGAAGAACGAATTTTCCATTCCCCCTTTTTACCCACATCTCATACCAAGACGGCCGTCCCCAAGCCCCTCAACTGCACGAGTCCCCAGGGCACACTGAGGCAGGTCACTGCCGAGCACTGCGTGGGTGGGCATGGCCAGCGGCCCTGGAGCAGGCATGGGGAGCAGGCACGTTACGACCCGTTCCGAGTGCCTTCTGGCTCCTGAGCCCGGCCAGGAAAGCATGCCAGGCAGGAGTGGGCAGCGCCATGGCCTCGAGGAGGCTTCCCCGCGGGCTGGAAGTGTGCGTGAGCCGCCGCGGATATGCCTGGAGAGGCTCGGCTCTGAGCTGCTCCTCCGTGGCCAGTATCTAGGACCACTGAGGCAGGAGGCAGCACTGAGCAGCCCACGCCTGCACGGGGATGCAGGAGGCCGAGGAGCAGCCCCTGCCCACGCAGCTCAAGGCGCTGGCAGGCAGGACCCCAGAGCAGCACCTCCTTTGCTCCAACGGTTAGGAAGTAGACACCCAGAGCTTCCAAATTAGCGAGGAAGCACCTGGACAGGATCTGGGCGATGTGCTGCTCAGATGGCACGAGGCCTAGCTGCCATGCGAGGGCGTGGTGGCAGGTGGGCACCGCTGCCTGGATGCCACCTGATGAGTGGGCACAGGTGGGAGTGGCAGCCGCCGCCTCGACACGCAGGCCAGAGGCCTGGAGGCGACGGCGACACAGCCCACGGGGCCACCCTCGCTTCTGCTGGAGGCGACAGTGACACAGCCCACGGGGCCACCCTCGCTTCTGCTGGAGGTGATGGCGACACAGCCCACGGGGCCACCCTTGCTCCTGCAGCTGCACAGAAGCCCAAGGTAAGAGCAGGGCAGGTGGCCCAGGATGCCAACCTGGAGATCAGCAGCCAGCAGAAAAGGGGGAGCACTGCCTGGAACTGGAGGCCACATGTATAATGTCACCCAAGCGTTTCCCCGGCAAAGGGAGGGACAAAGCAGCCTGGACACATAGCCCAGGTGCCAGGTGTGCTGTGAAAGCCGGGCCTGGGGGCCCGGCAGTAGCTGGGGGCCGGGCCTGGGGGAGCTGCCAGCAGCCGGGAGCAGGGTCTGGGGGGCCGGCAGCAGCCGGCACGAGATAATCAGGGAAGGGGCTGTGAATGACCATGGTAGGAGCTGGGGAAGTGCCTGCCCCCCAACACCTCCAGGGAGATGCTGCAGAGGTTCTAGGTCAGCTGGCGATAAACTCAGTAACGGTTGGCACACTGGTTTGAATAATGTCCCCCAAAATTCCTGTTCAACCAGCACCTTAGAATCTGACCTTATAAGGAAACAGGGTCTTTGCAGACATAATTTTAGGTGAGGTCATAATGAGTTGGTGGCCCCAAGTCCGGTGGTTGACTTGCAAGACCTTACAAGAAAAAAAACAGACACACAGACCTGCAGACCACAGAGGACAGACAAGGGCCTGGGAAGGGCTGGCCAGCACCCGGAGGACCTTCCCCTAGAGCCCCCAAGGGACGAGGCCCTGCCAGCACCTTGATTTTGGACTCATGGCCCCTGGAGCTGTGAGAGGACCCCTCTCTGTTGCCCGAAGACCCCCTGTGCGGTGCCTTTCCTCAGCAGCTCTAGGACACTAACCCAGGGGGCTTCAGAAAGTCCCGAGGGCGGTGTGGACCTGAGCAGCAGGCCAGCCAGCAGGCGCACCCGTTGGGCGGGGGCCGAGCCCCGGGATGAAACCAGCCACCTACCTCGCTTCTCGACTTGCTTGCGATGCCTTCTCTTTGCTCTGTCTTGTTTTTCCAGACGAATTCACCGGTATTTTCTTATTCTCTATCAGATCCGTGGCAAAGGGGATCTTTGATGCCACCTGGGAAGATGCAACAGGATGTCTTAGGAATCCAAGAAAGCAATGCTTTGCTCACAGAGCGCACCTGCCGGGCTCGCGCACGGCTCATGGGCATCGGCCACGGCCATCAGGACTGTCCACCTCAGGGCTCCCTGGACTGCTCTGCGGGAGCCTCCACCTGCTTGCATCCCCAGGGCCCAGGCGAGAGGGGGCGCTGCTGAGCGTGGGACACAGGGCCAGCTCCGAGGGCGACTGCGGACCCCGGGTGCCAGCCCCTGGAAATTCTGCCAGCACACAGTTCTAGAAGAGGCCCAAGCCTCCCTGACAGATGAGAGAGCCACGCGAACACATTAGAGCCAACGCATACCTGGCAAAAAAGCGAACAAAGCAGAAGCAGTCCTGTGGCTAAAAGCCCACGTTATGAACCCACTGTCCTGAAGCAGGGACAGTGCACTGGCACAATTCTGAAAACGCACGAGGAGTTCAGTGCTGATAAAGTCCCCGCGGCTGCCAGTGGGGACACGTGCCTTCCACGCGTGCTGAGCAGAGCCTCGCCCGCCCCCCTCACCAGCCCTGCGCGCCTGCCCCCGCCCCAGCCGCTCCTGCTCACTCCCACGAGCTCAGGGGCCAGGGGAACCAGCTGGCAAGTCAACAGCCAGCCCCTTCCATCTTCACGTCTCCTTTAAGTGGCATTTTCTCAGCCTGTGCCGTCGGAGTGGGGCCTGGCTACAGGCCAACACTGTCTGCTGGACATGACCAGTGGCCAGGAAGGGCGGGCGTGACAGGAGGTGAGCAGGAGAGAACACGTAAAGGGGACACACTTGGCAGGTCACTAATGGTGACTTTGAAAGCACAACAAACCCCTTACGACTGAGAAGTTACAGCACTGGAGAGCCGGCTCCGAGGCGCTCCCGACTCCCCAGCCTTCGGCCAGGACCTCCTCCACGCCCGGGGCCGAGGCCCCAGTGTCCAGCCTGGGTCTCCACAGGACCTGCTGGGAGCGCTGTCCTGCCCCCGCCCGGCCGCAGCGCTGGCCCACGCCCGGGGTCCTCCTGCCCAGCACTCGCTCGGCACGCAGCTCTGTGTCTGGCTCAGTTTCCTTCCTAGAACCTCTGGTCCCGCTCCCACCTCCCTCACCCACTCGCCTCTCTGCTTGGAGACCCGGCCGGCCCCGAGCAGCCTCTGCGCTCACAGCCTCTGCGCCCCTGTCCAGGAGGCCTTGCCTTGCCAAGACCCCCACTGTCCGGGCTACTGGGGGGTCCAGTCCAAACAGGAAGTGCCCACGAGTTTGCCCCATGGCGCCTGCCGCACCATGAAGCCCACGATGTGCCCCTCCACGCATGCCCCGGGAGCGCCGCCTGCCTCTGCTTCCTGCCCTATCCCACGTCCTCTCGCTCCAGCCCCTACCATAGCAACCAGCTTCCTGCAGTGCCCTCTGCCCTCCCCCTGCCAGCCCGGAGTGTTTCTGAGCACGTGGTGAAGATGCCGGTGCAATCTGGTGCCCTGGGCCGAGACTCTAGGCTGGGCATTATTCTGTAAACTGCCTTAAATCATTCTTAGAATGAAAATGAATATACAAACCTTAAAAACAAAACGAAACAACAAAACACGTGGAAAAAAGCAAACATTGCATGCAAAAGGACTGCCAAATTTTCCAAGACCATCAAGCTGTATCTCCCAAGGAGAGTGCTAAAAGTCAGCCACAACCTTTGAATGGCACGCTCTTCACAGATTCATCCAATTAAAGGCAGTTTTTAAACTTCTGCTTGAAAACATCACCATCCATGGCATCCCCTCATCATCCAAGGTTGCAAAGGCTCCTATCTTCACTTACCTGCAAAATCTGCCCAGGGGCAGGGAAGGAAGACGAGCCTTCAGCAACCCTGCCTACAGAGCTACCGAGCACCTTCCAGGAGGGACAGGGCTGGAGGCACCACAGCGACAGCCCGTTGCGGAGCTGAAGCGGCCTCCAGGGCTGCCCCTCGCAGCACAGTGGTGGAGCGGGGGAGCCCGGATGCACGGGGTGTGGGGGGCCCCCGATTCTAACCAGGGCCAGCGGGGGGCAGTGTCCTGCTACTCCAGGTGTGGCGTGCAAACTGCGCTGACAAGGTGAGTCGAGAAACAGAGAGCAGGTGCTTGGCTGCTTACAGCAATCTGGCCCTCGAGCAAGCGATCGTTTTGTTAGTAATTCATTTGTGTTGTATCTTATGAAGGTATTGGTCCACGACAGACTGAAAACTGGAAACAAAGCAGCTGGCTCTTCACCACAGAAAGCTGGAGTGCTCCCTCCCCGAGGGCCTTGCGCTCCACGCTAGGAGGGCCTGTGGGGGTTCCTGTTGAGGGGAGGGTTTGGTGATGGGGCTGGGGGGCAGTGAGAGTGAGAGATGAGGTGAGGGCTGTGTGCACCTGGGTGTCTAGCCAGGAGGAGCCCCTCGACCTCAGGTTTCAGAGACTGGGAGGCAGAGGGGCCTTCAGAGCTGCCCCGCTGCCCGACCCGGCCCCGCTCAGAGGCGGACCCTGGCAGCCAGCTTCAGCCTGCCTGGCGCCACGCTGCACCGGGTGCTCGGAAACGCTGCCGGGAAGTTCTAAACAACTCCTTGGGCAAGCGGTTTACAGTTGGCTGTAAATACTGTTTCAGGAAATA
This sequence comes from Dasypus novemcinctus, assembly GCF_030445035.2. Lineage (NCBI taxonomy): Eukaryota > Metazoa > Chordata > Mammalia > Cingulata > Dasypodidae > Dasypus > Dasypus novemcinctus. Next base: position 5,037,247 of record NC_080678.1, read on the forward strand.
CACTTTCCACTGAAAATTACAGCAGGACTTCCATTCTGAGCAGGATGTAGTGGGTGAGGGCAGGCCACACCCCCATTGTGCTGGAGAAAGCCAGACACATTCTAAAACAAAACAATAAGACCTGTCTATAAAGGCATTAAGACCTGCAGAACAGGTAAGGACTGGGTTCACTCCAACTCCAGAGACTGAGGACAGTTTTCCCAGGGGAGCAGATCATCGCCTCCAGCTGTTTCTTTCTCTAGGGGAATTTGGTAGTTCTAGGCACAGCTGTCGACTTGCCAGACAGGGTCCTCTGCTAAGCGAGAAGGATGCCAGCAAAGCTTTTAGCAGCCGCGTGGGGTGGGGGGTGCATCAGCCCGGAAGCTCGAGGGGATTCCCAATGCAAAGCCCTCTTCTCCAAGGGACACCAGCTGAGCACGGGAGTCGTGCAGGAGGCTGCGAGGCCTCCAAACACAGAGCAAGGCCTGCCTGGTCTTACAGTGCTCAGGACGCAGGTACACACGAGCCTCCCCCAGAGTTCTGACGGTACACGGGTGTGAGACGACGCTGAGCTGAGACTTTAGAGGGCTCTCAGTCAGAGGTCCTGATAAGACACACAGCAGAACAGCATAAAAAGAGGTCAACTGAGGCTAAAGCACAACAGAACATGATCCACAAACAAAACAATTACATCAATAAGGACACAGAAGTCATAAAAAGGGGCCAAACAAAAATAGTGGGGTTGAAGACCACAATAACTGAAATTAGAAATTCCCTAATTAGGGGCTCAACAGCAGACTGGAGCTGGAAGAAGAAAGAATCAGTGAACTCAGAGATTAGACAATCAGAATTATTCAGACTGAGGAGCAGAAAGAAAAAAAGAATGGAGAAAAGCGAGCAGAGCCTAAGAGAGCTGCAGGACACCATCAAGTACACCAAATCATGCATGACAGGGTTCCCAACGGGAGAAGAAAGAGGGAAAATGGTGAAGGACTAATCAAAGAAAAAATACAGAAAATGTCCCAAACTTAATGGAAGACATGAAGATTTATGTCCATAAAGCTCTAAACCCCAAAGAGGATACTCAGATGCATGTGTATGCCCATTAAAATCAAACTGTCAAACATCAAAGACAAAAAGGGCCTCTTGAAAACTGCAAGAGAGAAGCAATGTGTCATGTACAAGAGAGCCTCCATAAGACTAAATGCTAATTTCTCATCAGAGAAACCATGGAGGCAAGAGGGCAGTGGGACTAAATATTTAATTGCCAACCAAGAATTTTACATCCAGCAAAACTGTCTTTCAACAATGAGGGAGAGATGAAGACGTTTCCAAATCAGCAAGAGCTGAGGGAGTTCATCACCACTAGACCTGCCTACCGGCAATGCTAGAGAGAGCTCTTCAGACTGAAGGGAAAGGACACAGACTGTGGGTCAGAGTGGAATGAAATAACAAAGACCTCCAGGAAAGGCAGCCATATGGGTAACAATAAATGTCAGTACTCTTGTAGTATGTTTTTAGCATGCAACTCCACTCTTCAGTAAACCAGATGCCAAGACATCAACAAAAAATTACAATTCACACCAAGAAACAAGAAGCTATGGCCCAGTTAAAGGAACAAGATAAGCCTCCAGATGACGTAAAGGAGTTGAGACAACTAATCATAGGTGTTCAAAAAAATCTCCTTAATAAATTCAACGAGATGGCTAAAGTGATTAAGGATAATTAAGAAGACATTGAATGATCGCAAAGAAGAACTTGAAAGCATACATAGAAAAATAGCAGATCTTAAGGGAATGAAAGGTGCAATAAATGAAATTTAAAAAACACTGGAATCATATAATAGCAGAATTGAGGAGGCAGAAGAAAGGATTGATGAGCTTGAAGAAGTGGCCTCTGAAAGTGAACACACAAAAGAACAGATGAAGAAAAGAATGGAAACAATTAAACAAGGTCTCAGAGAACTAAATGACAGCAAAAGATGTGCAAACATATGTGTGATGGGTGTCCCAGAAGGAAAAGAGAAGGGAAAAGGAGCAAAAGAAATATTTGAAGAAATAATGGTAGAACATTTCCCATTGAAGAACATAGATATCCATGTCCAAGAAGCACAACGTACTCCCATCCAAAAAAAATCAGAATAGACCAACTCCAAGACACATATTGATCACAATGTCAAATGCCAAAAACAAAGAGAATTCTGAGAACAGCAAGAGAAAGCAATGCGTAATATATAAGCGATATCCAATAAGAAAAAGTGCTGATTTCTCACCAAAAACCATGGTAGCAAGACGACAGCGGTATGATATATTTAAGATACTGCAAGAGAAGAACTTCCAGCCAAGAATCTTATATCCAGCAAGACTGTCTTTCAAAAATGGGGGTGAGTTTAGAATATTCACAGATAAACAGAAACTGAAAGAATTTCTAACCAGGAGACCAGATTTTCAGGAAATACTAATGGGTGTGCTAGAGCCCAAAAAGAAAAGACAGGAGAGAGAGGCCTGGAAAAGAGTCTGGAAATAAAGATTATATCAATAAAAGTAATTAAAGGTGTCAAAAGAGTGGTAAAAATAAAATATGACAGATAAAGCCCAAATGTCAGGAATAAATTTAACCAACAATGTAAAGCATTTGTAATCAGAAAATTGTAACTCATTTATTAAAAGAAATTAAAAAGTCCTAAATAACTGGAAGAACATTCCATGCTCATGTATTGGAAAACTAAATATCATTAAGATGTCAATTCTACTCAAACTGATATACACATTTAATGCAATCCCAATAAAAATTCCACCAGCTGGGTCCTGAGCCTCAGCAGTTGCAACTCCTACCATCTGGTTCATTGTACTTACCCAGGTCAGCTAACAGGGAGGTGAAGATGGTCAACCACCACACCAGGGAATCAAGAGTCCCTACAACAGCAAGCAGGAGAATCGCATCCATCAACCATGTGGAATCTAAGCCCCCTCTCAATTTAGAGGTGGAGTGGATATCACCATCCCAGGGTCCACAGGATGGAGGAATAAAATATGGGCTAGAGTGAACTTACTGGTATTCTACTATAGTACTATTGTGACTGTAGCAATGGAAGAAATTGTATCATTGATGTGGAGACAATGGCCACAGTAGTTGCTGAGGCATGGAGAGGGAAGAAGAGATGTGATGTGATGTGATGTGATGTGATGTGATGTGATGTGATGTGGGGGCATTTTTGGGACTTGGAGTTGTCCTAAATGGTACCGTATGGACAGATGCAGGACATTATATATCCTGCCACAACCCACTGAATGGACTGAGGGAGAGTGTAAACTACAACGTAAACTATATTCCATGTGGTGCAGCAGTGCTTCAAAATGTAGTCACCAAATGCAATGAATGTCCCATGATGATGAAAGAGGTTGTTGCTGTGGGAGGAGAGGGGTGTGGTGGGGTGTGAGGTATATGGGAACCTTATATTTTTTAATGTAACAATTTTTGTGATCTATGTATCTTTTTAAAAAGGCAATTAAAAATTTGAAAAAAAAAAAGATGTCAATTCTACTCAAATTGATATATAGATTCAATGCAATCCTGATAAAAATTCTACCAGCATTTTTTTTTTAATTTAAAGCACGATTACCAAATTTATTTAGAAGGGTAAGAGGTCCTGAATAGCCAGAAACATGCTAAAAAGAAAAAGCAAACTCTCATCCCCAGACTTTAAATCATATTACCTAACTACAGTGGTAAAAACAGCATGGTACTGGCATAAAAACAGACACATAGACCAATGGAACCAAACTGACGCTTCAGAAACAACCCTCAAGTGATTTTTGACTAGCCTGTCAAACCCACACAGCTCGGGTAGAACAGTCCATTCAATAAAATGTGCTGAAACAACTGGATATTTATAGCCAAAAGAAGGAAAGAGGACCCCTACCTTACACCTTATCCAAAAATTAACTCGAAATGGATCAAAATTCTAAATATAAAAGCAAGAACCAAAAGCTTCTAGAAAAAAAATGTAGGAAAATATCTTTAAGACCTGGTGGTAGGTGGTGGGTTCTTAAAGGAGATAAGAGGAGGACTGAGATGGACTACTGATGTTTAATGTATGTAGACGTTTTAATTAGCTTTACTATAAAAGTGTGGACACGTAGAGAGTGGATGGTAACACATAGGAAGTAACAGCTAGTTTATAAGTGGGATTGTGGCTGAAAATGGTAGTCTAGGGATGTAAATGCCAATTGATATAATACTAGAGAATAATCTAGGAACTGAATAGCACAGTAAACAAAGAGGTGGATGAGACTTGTGCTTGATAGTACAGACGCAAGAGTGTCCTTTGTGAGCTAGAGCAGATGTACATCACTATTTCAGGGTGATGGAACTGTAGAGAAGCATGGGAAAAATACAACTAGAGTGACATATGGACTCTGGTTAGCAGAAATAATATAATATTCTTGCTTTTATGCAAAAGATGTACTGTATTGATAATGGGGCAGTATGGAAAATGTGTGCCAAAGGTATGCTATGGACTTGGTAACAACTGGATGATATTATCTTATAATCTGTAAAAAAATGTTCCACCAGTGTGGTGTGTTGATAGAGGGGTGTTGTTTGGGAATTTTGCACATGTGCATGATTGTTTTATAAGTTTACAATAAACCCAAAGTGAGCAGGAGGAAGGAAATAACAAAGAACAGTGGGGAGGGAAGTGAAATAGAGAACAAAAAACAATTGAGAGAGCATGGTGAAACGATACCTGGAGGAAGAGATGGCAGCTCCACCCCTTCTCACAGCAGGCAGAAAAGGATCATGAGACACATTTTCCCCAAATAGTGGAGGCACTAAACACTGCCTACATAACAAGGGAAGAAACTTCTCAGGTTGCCAGGAACCCTGCATACTTATTAGCATTAGAAAAACATTTACTTGGGAGAAAAATTGTCAAGGTAATTTATTTGGATGGTGGGAAAATAAAACTTTCATAGATTTGGAGAGTAGATGTTTAAACATGCCACAAAAATGATTATGCTGTAATAAGTATTGTATTAGGAATTACAGTCTTTCCAGTTGGAAATGCTGAGTCTGTGCATAAATGTTGTGATCCAAGCTGCAAAAGGGGATTGCTGTAGAATGAAATGACAGTAGTGATCCTGAATCCCAAAAACTCTGTAAACAAATTGAGAGAAACCCAAAGGCTGTAAACACAGTAACAGAATGTAAAGTTGAGAAAAGCAGGTTTTGTAGTAAGTGATAACTGAACATGTGTGCAAAGAAATGACATGGACCAGCTTAGCACCAGCCAGATGGCACTTCACAATCAGGTTGAGGCAGACGGCCACCGGCCACCCTGGCTCCACTTCAGCGCCTGCGCTGGGCTGCGGAGAAGCTGCTGCCCCCTCCCTGCAGCACCGTGACCCTCGGCATTGGAACCTCCACTGACGGATACGACCGTTCTGGCTCCCCAGACCCTGTCTTAAAGGCTCTGCCTGCAGGCCAGTGGCCCTCGGGCCCAAGGTCTCTGGAGACGCTGGTAGCCACCTCTGTAAAGCCGCTGAGTGCCCTGACCTGGTTATCGCACTTGGTTGCTTGGGCAGCTGGCGATTAAGCAAGTAAAAGAATTGCATTGACCATTCAAACCAGAGTTGTGCAGTGTCAGTTTTCAAGGGTTAAACTTACTTTTGATTGCCATCTGCTTTGGGTTTGATAGAACAACTACATTTACACACCACTCAGACAGAAAGAAAAGCCACAGAGACCAAGAGGAAGGTCCAAGGGGGCCGCAGGGGGCCACTCCTCCAGCGAGGCAGTGGGGGCCCCACCCAGACCACCTGGACCCCGAGGCCCCACCCCTGCTGGGCGAGGGTGGGGTGGTGAGCAGGTCATCTAGCCTCTTCACTGGGACACGGGGCTGTGGGAGCACCTGGGCTACAGGTGGAAAAGGTGGCATGCAGGTGAGCCACGTGGCCACTGCCATGGCGATTCCAGCCGGGCAGGGCCGAGCCCGAGGCAGGTCAGAGCAGTGCCCGCTCCTGCCATACCCAATTCCTTCTGGGCGGCAGCCGTCTGCAGAGTTCCTCCTTTTCCTTCTTCATCATCCAGGCCTGCTCTCTCCACTCCTGCAGGAGCCTCTTGTCTCTGGAGAGAGAAGGTCGTGACATCAGTGTCAAGTTAGAAGCGGCTCCAAGCAAGGTTCCTGCTGATCACGGATTCCTGGATTAAAGCGTCCTACACCCAGCTGCTCGCCGCTAGCCTGGGAGACACCGTCCCCAGAGGACAGGCGGGGAGGGCCCACCCAGCACCCTGGGCGGCTTGACCAGAAACAGAATTGCTCAGTCCTGGGCTCCGTGCACCTGCACCTGCACTGCCAGCCCCCAAGGCCACCTGGAGCTCCCGGCAAGCCAGGCCCTTCCCTGCCCCTCGCCGCCAGGTGGCAGCCCACCAAGCGGATGGGTGTTGGGCCTTTTCCAGGACAGAGCAGGTCTGAGGCTCTGGCATCAGAGGCTCTGGGGATGCTGGGCCTTTAGCATCTGTTCCCCTCAGAAACAGGTCGGCAAGGATGTACCTGGCAAGCCAACTACCTTTAGACGCCTGAGCCTCCACCTTTAAAATGTGCACGTCTGCTTCCCCAGTGCCAGGCAGAACGACAGCCCCACGCCCGGGTCACTGCCGCTGCACGCCCGCCCGTTGCAAGGTGACGGCCACCCGTCAGACCGCAAGCCCCTCCAGAGAACAAGGCGCGAACTCGCTCCACAGCCCCGAGGCCGGGGCAGCGCGGCCCGATGGCGGAGGGGTGCCTGACCCAGCGGGGAGAACGCGGCCCTTGTCTGGCTGCTGCCGGTGGGCGGGGAGGGCCCAGCGGGGTCCCCGAGGGTGGCCGTCCCACGCCGGCCTCTAGCCTCCTCTCCAGCCCCAGAGCCCATCCCTGCACTCGGTCGGCACTCCCGGCCCCGACTCTGGACTTCTTGCCTCCCCTCACAGCAGGGGCCCGCCACCCGGCCCTCCTCTGGGCACTGTGACCGCTGCATCGCCACAGTCGGCCGCGCTTTCCCCTCCTCCCTGCTACGCCCGGGACCCCGCCCCGCCCCCGCGCGGCCCGGCCCGAAGCCCGCCTCAGCGCCTGGCTCGGCCAAGCCCTATTCACAGCGGGGACTGCCCACAGGACCCGCCCTACGCGGCCCCAGCTGCAGGGCACTCCTGGGCCTCGCGGCGCGGCGCGCATGGCGCCACTGGGGCGCGGCTCGCTGGCCACAGCGCGACCGCCTGGGGAGCGCACAGCAGCCCTGCTGGAGCTCAGGCCCCACACAAATCGGAGTCGAGTCAGTAGATTACGGCATTTTAGGTAGGGCCTGAGTTCCAGGGGGACCGCTGGCCAAAGCAGAAGCAGCCTCGGGCTTCAAGGGGCAGCAAACAGGTTTTACAGGCACAAGAAGGGGTCAGCGCGGCTCCTCCTGGTCAGACAACGGCTCGTGGTCTTAGGCGGCGGGTTCAGGCGGGAGGCGTCATTCTGTATTGGCTCAAAGGTAGCGAACTAGGGGCTGGCCTGGCCGTCTGGGTCGGCCACCTAGGTGGGGATTTCAAATTCCCAACGACAAAGAGGAAGCTGCAGAGGGAGCTGAGAGAGGAAGGCACGGGCTTTATACAGCACCTCCCTGAAGGAAAAGGACACGCACTAAGACCGCAGAGGGCGGCAGACCCAGCCCGACAAGCCCGTGGGGAGCACGGCACCCCTCGACACGACAGCAGCTGGGCTGCCGGGTGTGGACTGGCAGGCGCGAGCAGGGCAGCCTGGACGCAAACCCTGCCCTTCCCCTCTCTGCCCCACTCGCCCCTGCTGGGGCTCCCACTGGCTGAACCCACCCAGTAGATGGGGGCCCCGGGCACTGTGGTCCCAGCCAGCCAGCTTCCCGGAGCACAGAGCAGGGTGGAGCAGAGGGGGTCGGGCTGGAGGGCACACAGCAGGGTCAGGGCCCAGGAGGGCCTCCTGCGGAGCCGGCCCCAGCCCCCAGGAGAGACGGTCAGGGTGGCCAGGGGTGCCCGAGTCAAGCACGTGCAGGTCCCGCGGGAGTTAGACACAGTCCCTAGGCACTCCCGGGAGCGCAGGGCACCAGGGAAGACCGCAAAATCCAGGAAAAGGGGGCGCCGGGCCACAGCAGGGAGGGCAGCCACACCCGGGACGCCGCCCGCCTCTCCTGCGCACCTGCCCCCAGGCTGGAAATGCAGTGCTGTACCCCTGGGAGGCGGTGCAGCACCTGACTCATCAGGACCGAGGACGGAGGGGCCTCAGCTTCGCCCTCAGGCCCCCGGCCCCAGCCCCCTGCCCGCCTGGCACCCCCGCCCGCCCGGTGCCCCTCACCTCCTCCGCTGCTCCAACAGCGCCAGCTTCTCCCAGGGCTCCCTGAGCACCGCCACACCGCTCTCTTCAACTCTCCTCCCGCGCGTGCCGAACAAAGGTGCGACTTCCGGTAAGATGCTCTTGAAGGAGGGCACGTTCCTTCTAGAAGCAGAGGGGCCTTTCAGCCGAGTGTTTGCCCACAGGCTGCTGCTAGCGCTCCCAGCAGAGGGGACGCAGCATCAGCAAACGCGGAGACCTGGCAGGACCATGAGTGCAGACGGGGCAGCCCGCAGTGAAGAGCTGGGCAGGACCATGCCAGGCCACGTGGCCACGCGGAGGAGCCGCCAAGGACACCCCAGACACAGCCAAGTCTCGGCGGGCCTGGATAGAGCACGGACCTCGGGTCAGGCGAGGTGCCCGTCCACCTTCTGGCCCACCTGGGCGGGGCCCCGGGCCCCAGCAGGCCCCAGCAGCAGGGCTGGCCTCGCCAGCAGCCCCTCCAGGCCGCAGCTGTGAAAAGACCCTGCAGGTCAGAAGCCTCACTCCAGGGGCCACGGGAAGGGGCCCTGCCTCCACGGACCCCGCACAGGGCTGGGCTCCCCAATGCTCCTTCCTCAACCAGCACTCCTGCCGAAACCACACGGGCACCTCTGAGCACGTGGCTGGGGCAGGGGTCGCCCCACCCATGGCTAGAGAAAGGGACTTAGCCCCCACAGAGCGAACGCCAGCCTGCTCAGCCCTCTGAGACGAAGCTCGCCTGCCCGGAGGAAGGCACAGTGACCCCCTCCACAGCCCCCCAGGCTGCCAGCCCAATGGGCCCACTGCACACCACCCACTCCCCCACCCCACGTACATGCCCACCCCCCACCTGCTGCCCTCCCCCAGCAGTCTTCTGCCCCCCCAAACACCCTCCTGCTCTCCCCACAGCCCTCCCAGTCCACCTGCACCCCTCCACCCCCACCTGCAGCCCCCACCCCCCGCAGCCGCCCCAGTCTTCCATGCACCCCTCCACCCCCACCTGCAGCCCCCACTCCCCGCAGCCCCCCCAGTCCACCTGCACCCCCCCACCCCCGCAGCCCCCCCAGTCCACCTGCACCCCTCCACCCCCACCTGCAGCCCCCACCCCCGCAGCCCCCCCAGTCCACCTGCACCCCTCCACCCCCACCTGCAGCCCCCACCCCCGCAGCCCCCCCAGTCCACCTGCACCCCTCCACCCCTACCTGCAGCCCCAACCCCCGCAGCCCCCCCAGTCCACCTGCACCCCTCCACCCCCACCTGCAGCCCCCACCCCCGCAGCCCCCCCAGTCCACCTGCACCCCTCCACCCCCACCTGCAGCCCCCACCCCCGCAGCCCCCCCAGTCCACCTGCACCCCTCCACCCCTACCTGCAGCCCCCACCACTTGCAGTCTTCCGCCCTCCCGCCCCCATGCCCCGCATCTGCCCTAACTGCAGCACCCTGGCCTGCAGAGCCGGGAGGGTGCCCGGCCTCCTGACAAGACCGGGGAGGTGGGTGGGCTGTACTGGCAGCTGGCACCCTAATGCCCCACACCTGCCCACACACCACTTCCGCTTCTCTGCAATGGGAGGTCTGCAGCCAGAGAGCTCTGCAGTGGAAGAGGTGGCGCCGCCAGGCCTCAGAAACCCTCTGGGACACGGCTCTGCCAGCCCGCACACCGGATGCGGTGCATCTCAGCTGCCTCGATGCCCCCCACCAGGGTCGGGGGCGTTTAGGAGCAGACCCGTCACGCTCGTCTGCCAGCGTGGTCCCCTCGGCTGCTCCGGCTCCTGTACTCGCGGCCGCACACTCAGACCTGCTGCTCTGGCCTGACTTGGTGTGATCCCATCTTCCCTGGCAGGCATTTCTTGCCCGGAGCTCTTTTTGGACCAGCTTCTGGGAGAGCTTTCCAGAACAATGGGCCTCTGGCGTTTCCTGAGGACCACGCATCTGTTACCTTTGCACACGTGGATGGCAACCTGCTGGGTTCTGGAACTGGGCTTTCGACCTCTTCTCCTCCAGCCCCCAATGCACCCCGTGTGGCAGAGAAGGGTGCCCAGGATTGGCCTGCGTTGAGTCACGCACTCTCGCATCCACTGATTCCACAAATACTCGATGCGTCCATGCTAAGGGGGCCTCTGCCTGCACCTTCCAACAGGTCCCAGTCACGGGCTGCGGGGAGTGGGGGCTGCAGGTGGGGGTGGAGGGGTGCAGGTGGACTGGGGGGGCTGCGGGGGGTGGGGGCTGCAGAAGAGACGGGCCTCCCTTACAGAGCCAGAGAAGCCAAGCTTAGCGAGACCGAGCATCGCGGACAGGCATGCACTCAACCAGGAGCACGAGGCGCTCAGCCGCGGGGCCGCCATGCCCCAGCTGCCCGCGCGTACAGCATGCCTGCGTGTCCGCTACACCGACTGCCCCAACAGCCTGGTGTCCACCACGCCCGCTGACCCCACCTGCCCTCATGTCCACCATGCCCACTGCCCCCACCCCTCGCGCGCCCACCATGCCCAATGCCCCCACCTGCCCGCGCATCCACCATGCCCACTGCCCCCACCTGCCCGCGCGTCCACCATGCCCGCTGCCCTCAGGCCCAGACCTGGGCTTCCCCCCTTCCACGGCCACCTGGGGCCTGAGGCTGCTGAGCCAGGCGGGTTCTGATCAGCAAGTGCTCATCTTTCCTGGATGTTCACCAGCTGCCACCACCCTCGGCATGCACATCTTCACCCCACAACGACCCACGGAGGCAGCAGGAAGCCCAGGCGCGGAGAACCCCAAAACGCGCCCAGGTGCAGGCCCTAAAGAATCTGCCAGTGTGCAGGGCCCTGCCTGGCCACTAGGAGCACCAGCTCTCCGCACCCCCAAACTCCCCCAAATCTCTCAGGGTCTACATAACATTTTAAAGTACTATTAAACATCTTACTACAATTTACTCGGATATATTGTTGAAAACATGGAAAATAAAGAGGAAGGACAGGAGGGAGGAGGGACAGCGTAAGCGTCGGTTCAGGTTGCCATGTGAGGGGAGCCCGGGGGGGAGGCCTGGGGGGCCTGGCATCTGGCTGAGGCTTGGAGGGCTTGGGGGACTTGCCCCAAGGGCGTGCAGCCGCCAAGAGGAAGGAGCCCAGGCCTGCACGTGTCCAGGGCCCCAGCCCCCCCACTGTTGTCACTCCCAGCTGACTCAGGATGACCACCCCAGAAAGGTCGGCGGGCAGTGTGAGCGGCAGGAGGCCAGCCCAGGGGCTTCACTCCTCCAGGGGAAGCTCCTGAGGGGAGCCAATTTCTGGCTCCCTCCCGGCTGCTCTGGTGTTGAGGGGACACCGTTCAGTGTGTAGGCAGGCAGGAGAGGACACAGGGGCCAGCTAGCCGGCGGCAGGTCAGGGCGAGGGTGGGCGGCAGGCAGGGGACACAGGCCCCTGGCCAGTGGTCAGGGCCCGGGTGGGCAGCAGGCCCCCAGCAGGGGCCAGGGGTCAGGGCCAGGTTGGGTGACAGGCAGGGGACACAGGCCCCTGGCAGGGACCAGGGGTCAGGGCGAGGGTGGGTGGCAGGCAGGGGACACAGGCCCCTGGCCAGGGGTCAGGGCCCGGGTGGGCAGCAGGCCCCCAGCAGGGGCCAGGGGTCAGGGCCAGGTTGGGTGACAGGCAGGGGACACAGGCCCCCGGCAGGGACCAGGGGTCAGGGCGAGAGTGGGTAGCAGGCAGGGGACACAGGCCCCCAGCCAGGGGTCAGGGGTCAGGGCCAGGGTGGGTAGCAGGCCCCTGGCAGGGGCCAGGGGTTAGGGCGAGGGAGGAAGGGGTGATATCTGGATGCAGGAGCAGGGCAGGGGTGGGTCCTGGCTGCAGCAGGACCTGGGGCCAGTCCACGCCCTCCTGTGCCTCCGTTTCCTAATCCACACAAGGGGGACGACGGGTTGATGGGATGAGCCACCACACCCGCACATCAGAGTCCCTGTAAGCTGGAGGGAGAGGAGGGAGGCGGCCTGGGCAGCAGGCCGGGAGTACGGTCATTCTGGGCCGTGGGCAATGCCACGGCACAGCTGGGGGCCGTATCACAGCTGCAGTAGCTGAAGGTTCTGCTTGGTAAATAACGCTCACTGTTCTTTTCCAATGCTGCACGTTTTCAACCTGCAGAGGAGTCGGAAGAACAGCGCCATAAACGCTGTGCCCCAATTGGCGCTTCTCGGCCTGGTTTTGGACTTCCCACCCCCCGGAGCCCACTTTAGACATTTTTTTCCTCATGAAATTTTAAAACCACAGCTCTGCTGTGTATCTGCTCATGTTGCCAGGTAGGGCCATAAACCATTGTGAGGTCGAAGGGGTTTTCGCCCCCTTGAGAATGCGCGATCATGACTCTGCCAGGTTCTCTCCCTCCCTCCAAGTGAGCACATGCGCGCTCGTCCACACACGCATATAGTCACAACGCACACACAAATGTAGTCGCACATATGCACAACACAGATGCATACATGCACACATGCTTACATGTGCATGTGCATATACAAGTTCACTCATGCCCTTGCACACAGGAACACACATGCACACACACTGCACGCAGCTGAACCATGCAAAGATATGCTGCAGACATCATGACTCTGGACCCCTAAAGGCTTCAGGCATTTCCTCACTTGTCTCAAAAACACCTTCTACAGGTCCTCCCCGCGCCCCTGATCTCAAGTCCACCACCCGGGATGGTCTCCAATCAAGAGGAGCCCTTGTCCCACAGCGGCCAAGACAGGGGCGTGTTGGAAGAGCCAAAGGCAGCCCTCGTTCTGGACATATGGACATACCTGTTTCCAAAAGGTTTGATTTTGGCCAAGCATTTTTGGCAAGAACATCTCACAGGTTTACATCCACCACTACCCCCACAGCGCTTTGATAACATTGTCATTTGTAAAATTACATCACCACAGATTTATAGCTCCGTTAATTTTCAGGAAGTCTAAAATTCTTTCATCTTTCCTCAGCTATAAAAGCACTTGATTTTTAATTTCAGACTCGGAGAAATACCTGTAGAATTTCTTTTCTTAAAATAACTTTAAAAGGGGAAATAAGAAGTTGCTGAATGTAATATTTTCCATTTATACTTAAAGGATTTTTTTCTCATCAGATCTTAACTCCCATGATATCCTCTATAAAAAATGATAGAAGCATCAGAGCTTAACCTTTGATGGATCTTAAAAGTCCCTTTACCGTGGCAGATGGCTCTAGAGTTCAGTGCCTTGCCAGTGGGTCCTACTTTGAAATTTGTGCTCCTGAGTGTGATGGAGTTGGACTTAGATGTGACCTCTCCACACATGCCCCTTCTGTCACTATTACTGAACCTGTGGTTGGTGCTGGGGTTGTTATATTCTCAGGAGACTTGAATCGTGCCAGCTGGGCCCTGAGCCTCAGCAGAGTTGCAGCACTTATTCTCCAGGTCGTTGGACTTACCCAGGTCAGCTAACAGGGAGATGAGGATGGTCAACCACTGCACCAGGGAACCAAGAGTGCCTACAACTGCAAGCAGGAGAATCACATCTACCAGCCATGTGGGATCCAAGCCCTCTCTCGATTTAGAGGTGGAGTGGACATCGCCATCCCAGGGTCCACAGGATGGAGGAATAAAGTACTGATTAGAGTGGACTTGCTGGTATTCTACTATAGAACTATTGTGCCTCTAGCAATGGAAGAGATTGTAGCACTGATGTGGAGACAGTGGCCATGGGAGTTGCTGAGGGCAGGGAGTGGGAAGAAGAGGTGTGATATAGGGCATTTTTAGGACTTGGAGTTGTCCTGAATGATATTGCAGGGGCAGATGCAGAACATCATATATCCTGCCATAACCCACTGGACGGTGGGGGAGAGTGTGAACTACAACGTAAGCTATGGTCCATGCGGTGTGGCAGTGCTCCAGGGTATATTCACCAAATGCAATGAATGTGCCTCACTGATGAAAGGGGACGTTGATGTGGGAGGAGTGGGGGTGAGGTGGGGAGTGGGGTATATGGGAACCTCATGTTTTTTAACATAACGTTTTGTGTGATCTATTTATCTTTTTTTAAAAAAGACAATTGAAAAAGAAAAAAATCAGTAGGAAAAAAATATTTATGCCTTGAAAAAAAAAAGCCCCTTTAAACTCCTAGGTCTTTGCCTTTCCTGTTTGCCACTTTGCCACGAGTTAGGCTGAGGGGCGTGTCTGCTAGAACCTGCCATGGGAGGGCCCAGAAGCTCCACACATGGACTTGGGCTCTCTCTGGGCCTCCTCTCGGCCCGTTTTCTTGGGCACCCTTGTCCCTGGTGACTTTAGCACACACTGCTAGCATCCACCCACCACAAGTAAAGGTGTGCGGACATCCACCCAATGTCCTTAAAGATGATACTAAATACTATGAAAACTTTGGGACAATCAAGAAGAACACACTTTTGTTTTCAAACTTTACCTGAAAATGGGTCTTGGCTTTGGCTGTTCTTTCTTATTTTCCAATGCTGCCTTGATATTTGGAGGTAATTCAATAGGTAGGAGCTGATTTTCAAGAAGCTCTGCTTTTTCATTCTCAACAATTTCCTGCCTTAGTTTCCAGAAACGTTTTATTTCTTCTTCACTTGGCCAATCTTCTGGTGGATCGCTGGATTTCCTGAGTTCACTTAGATCTAGTTTTTCAACAGGAGGGAAAAAAGCTGCCTTTTCTTTTAACACCGTCTTCTCTGGATCGTGAGGATTAGCTGTTTCTTCGTTAGACACATGTACTTTGGACAAATCCACTGTGGGTTTTAGAAGCTCATTTCTGTCCATCTTTTTAACTGGAGAAACGCCTAGTAGAATAAAGCACTATTTTAGTGCCCTCCATGCTCTGGTATACTTTGGCGTCTGTACTTAGGTACCCGCCCTCTGAAGAGTGACTTAAACCCTGCCTGTACACAGCTGGGGGCTTACCTACTGCCCACGCCCTGCGTTCTCACACTTTAGGTTAACCCTCATACAGACGGCCTGTGAACGTGTGGGGGTTTGGAGTTCTGTACCCCAGAAAACCGTGTTCTGAAACCTAGTCCATCCCTCGGGGTGTGAGCCCCTGGTAGGTGGGGCTTTTTCATGAGGCTGCTTCAGTCCAGGTGGGGCCCAGCCTGACCAGGACGGTCTTAGCCCTGTTCCTGGAGTCCTGCATGAGAGTGACATTCAGGCAGACAGAGAGAAGGTCATGGGAGCAAGAAGCCGAAAGTCAGCGGAACCCAGAAGAGAAGGAGAGGCCAGGAAAGGCCACCGTGTGCCCTGTGGTGGGACAGGAGCCAGGACCGCAGGCAGCCAGCCCAGAGCGCCAGACTGGGAAGACAGCATTGCTTTGATGATGCCCTGATGGGGCCTTTTCCAGCCTCACAACCTTGAACAAATAAATTCCTCTTTTTTTTCCCAAGGCAGTGCCAGGGATTGAACCTGGGACCTCCTACACAGGAAGCAGGCGCTCATCACCGAGCTACAGCTACTTCCCAATTCCCATTCTTTAAGCCAGCCCCTTGTACGGTGTTTGCTTGGGCAGCCCAGGAAACTAAAACAGTATGAAAGAAGACTCAACTCTCACCTGCACCCCAACATGCAGTTACAAAGCAGGCCCACAATTACACCTTAAGGCTCCCTATGAACTGAAAGAAGACACAGTGCTCAAAAGGACCCCACCTTTCCACAGACACGCTGCCACTTTAGGGTGAATTCTCCACCTGTACATGGGCAATCTTGCAACTTTTAATCTACATTTCTGCTCCGCCCCAACCCTACAGATTTTAGTATCTTTCTAATTAATCTTTAGCTCACTTTGCCTGTTTTCCTTGTTTGGTGATGCTTTTGTTGACTTTTGAACAATTTAGCTCTAGTTGTCGGTAAATTATCTGAGAGAAAATTGGCCCAAAATCTATTCATCAACAACTGTTTTTCACCAGCTCCTCTGTTAGATGTTGCCTTGCCAGCATCTGGTCTTGTGAGGCTCACATGCCCACAAGGGAGACAGACAACTGGTTAATAGCCAGACACTCAGAAATGAGAGCTGGGAGGGACAACTGTCACAAGTGGCCTTCCTGGAAAGCCTGATTTATTTAGCTGTTTCCACCCTTTCCTAACGTCAGTTACATATCTATTACATTAAATAGTATGATACAGCCTTCTTTGTAGAAACCAAACTCAATGGGGCTGAAAGAATGACCAGAAAGAAAACTGATAATCTTCACTGTTAAGGAAACACTAAAACATTACACTTTAAAAAATATCTTTCAATATTGGTGACTTGCAATTTTTCTTCCCTTAAGCAGAAGGCTTTCTCCAAATAGAAGGTCAGGGAGAAGGTCAGATCACTGCACAAGAAAGCAGTGATGGGGGACCTCCAGGGCTCCAGAGCCAAGCTGGGTGCAGGGCACGGGCACACCTGGAGGCGCAGGTCCTCCTGCAGCCTGCCAGGCAGAGTGCACTGGGAGCCGGCACATGCCACAGCAGTATCTGCTGAGTGCCATCATGTGCCACCCAAGTGTGACTTCTTGCCATGGCCATGCTCACTAAATGCCATCATACACCACACAAAGTGTGACACCGTGCCATGGCAGTGTCCATGGAATATTCTGCACGTGCCATAGCTGTGCCTACTGAGTGCCACCACATGCCATGGCAGTGACCACTGGGTGCCACCATGTGCCACAGCTGTGCCCATGGAGTGCAGCCACATCATGGCAGCACCCAATGAGTGCCGCCATGTGCCACAGCTATGCCCTCCAAGTGCCATGGTTGTGCTCACTGAATGCCATGGCTGTGCCCACTGAGTGCCACCACACTTTTTCTAGGAAGTCCTAAGCAACTAGAGTCCAAGTGACTGGAAACATGAGTATCTGAGCCATTTGCTTTTGCACAACTGACTGGGAGCCAGAGGCACAGCTGAGATCCATGGGAGTGCTGGCAAACAGGAAGAGGGGGCACTATGGACAAAAACCATTTTTAAAGTCAAGCAAAGGGCAAAATGTTAAAAATGTATATAACTGTTGAAAAACCATCCCAAGTGGCACAGAAAAACACCAATACCTGAAAAAACAGAAGCAGATAAAGTTTATTTCTGACCAACTGTTTAACTTTTTCTTTTGAATTGATTTCAAACACACAGGAAAGTTGCAAGTATGGTTCAAAGAACTCCCATGCACCCTCCGTCGCGCCAACAACTGTCAGCCTTCTGCCACATCCACCTTGTCACCCCATGTGCATGCGGGTGCAAGTTCCATTCATGCATGACCCCTGAGCCCTGAGGTCAAGGACCTTCTTTACACAACCAGGGGACCTTTACTGAAACCAGAGATGAAGCCCGACAACCACAGCCCCTACGCCAGCCCAGACCCCGTCCTGCCAGCTGCCCTGCAGAGTGCTTTGTACCGCTGCGGCCAGCCCCGAGCATTGCGGTCGGTTCTCGGGTTTCTTTGGTCTCCTCCAATCTGGAACAGCCCCCAACTTTTCTCTGCCTTTCATATGTTCACTGTGGCCCTGTGGAACGTCCCCTGCTGGGCCCTCTGCTCTCTTGCACCTGGCCTCTGGCTCCAACTGCTCACTCCTGGCACAGCCGCAGTGGCTGCTACCTTGGCTCTTTCCTTCCTATCCTCCTCCAGACAGTCCACCAGGCTCAAGCCACCACCCCTGCCCCAGCCAGACTCCCAGAAGCCTCAGGTCACAAAACCAAGCAGCCTCATGATAGGACTGCTCGGCAACTCCTAGTCCACTGAGCTGTCCTTCCACCTCCTTCCTTGGCTTCTGCGACACCAACCGCTGTGGACAACCCCCTGGGCTGGACGCCCCCGTGGACCAGATGCCCCCTGGACTGGATGGTCCATGCATGCCCCCCTGGATGCCCTCCTGGGTTTCCGGTTCTGGCCACTGATGGCTCCCTCTCCATCTCTCTGCCAGTTCCTCCTGTGCCACCCTCCAAGGTCGAAGTGCCTGGGCTTCCATCGGGAGCCTCCACCTTCTCCAGCTCACTCGCTGCCCACACGGTCTCTTCCTGCCTTTGCATGAAACCATATTCCAACAATGCCGCCATTTGTACTGCAGGCCCTGAGCTCCCTTCCGTTGCATTCTCTCACATAACCGCCTCGGGTGCGTGCCGCACCTGCAACGTATGGATCCTCGGCATCTCAAACCCCACATACCACAGAGAAGCCCACATCAGCACACCTGTTCTGCCCAAGGCTTCCCTACCTCGGCAAGACCCAGGGCAAAAGCTCCAACTCATCTCCAAGTGTTGCCTGTCCTCCATGCCCACATCTGTCCATCGGCAAAGCCATTGGCTCCACCTCCCACCCAGCCCTCCCCCAGGGGCTGGGAGAGTCACCAGTCCCTGCCTGTGACCCTGGGGTAACCCTTCGCTCTTCCGCCCTGCCTGCTTTTGTTGATGCCTGTCTTTTACTACACAAGTAAGGCGCCCTGCTTACTAAAGAACAGCGCAACTTAAACCCGGGGGAGGGTACAGCCCTCTAGGGTTGGAAGGCCGACTTCTGACCCCAGTCAGCTTAAACTCCAGAGACTTAGAAGCAGGTAAAAGGTCATCTTCACACTTCTTTTCCCCAAATGAATCCCGGGTGTCCAAACTTGTGAAGCTTTCGAGTGATCCACAAAGAAAGACTTGTAATGAATAATGTGTAAAGACACGACTACATAAAAACCAATCAAATACAGAAGTCAATTCTTTATTCTTTTTTTTTTTATAGTAATTTATTCAGGTAGGGAGGGAGGAGAAATGGGAGAAAATGACAGAGCAGGGGTCCCAGGTGGAGGGGAAGGGGATGAAAAGCGATTAAGAGGGTGATTTACAAGCTGCAATTCCCCGTTATAGATTATAAGTCCCCAGAGTTACTTGCGTGGCCACGTGGCAGAGGAAAAATGGAGACAGCAGCGCACAGAGGGCAGGACAGGTCCGCAGGCAAAAGAGCAGGATGAGAGAGCCTCTGTATTCTTGATAATTTAAAAATATTTCTAAATATGGGCCATCGGGGTCAAAAGTGCAAAGTCTTATCTTGTTGAGATAGAACTAATGATTTTCGCTGTCACTATATAATACATATACCCATTGTGGCTAGTTGGTGCCAATGTCTTGATTTTCTTTCTTTTTTTTTTTTAAAAGATTTATTTATTTATTTAATTCCCCCCCCTCCCCCGGTTGTCTGTTCTCTGTGTCTATTTGCTGCGTCTTGTTTCTTTGTCCGCTTCTGTTGTGGTCAGCAGCACAGGAATCTGTGTCTCTTTTTGCTGTGTCATCTTGTGTCAGCTCTCCGTGTGTGCGGCACCATTCCTGGGCAGGCTGCACTTTCTTTTGCGCTGGGCGGCTCTCCTTATGGGGCGCGCTCCTTGCGCGTGGGGCTCCCCTACACGGGGGACACCCCTACGTAGCAGGGCACTCCTTGCGCGCATCAGCACTGCACATGGGCCAGCTCCACATGGTCAAGGAGGCCCAAGGTTTGAACCGTGGACCTCCCATGTGGCAGACAGACGCCCTAACCACTGGGCCAAGTCCGTTTCCCCCAGGTCATTCTTAAAGCAGTTTCTGAAGCTGATTGTTTCATTTATTCCCTACAATTTCTATCAAAAATATCCTCTAGACAGGCTCTGTACTGGGGGCTGAGGCTGTAAATCCATGAGCCAAGACACCAAGGGGAAGAAACACAGACGCGGGAGACGGTCGACGTGAGGTCAGAGGCACCCGGGCAGCGCCACGACAGCGTGGCGGGAGGCAGGCTCTTGGGAGCCCCAGCTGTACGAGCCAGCCCCAACCCGAAGGTGCTGCCCCACAAACCTGGCTCGGCCACGTCCCTGGGGGAGCCGGTCTCCGCCGCACAGAGACGCAGGAAGGTCAGGATGGCCCCTGGGCCCTTCTGCAGGATGAGCTGAGGTGGGAACTCCAGGGGGCAGTGCCGCAAGTTCAGGGCTCTCAGCGTGCTGAGGTTCCCTGCAAGGGAGAAAACCACATCAGTGGGCAACACGTGCTCCTGGGGAATGAAAGCAATGGCGAGGCGATGCCAACTGTGTTTATAGGAAACAAATGCTCCTACTAAGGGTTTGGGGCAAATGATATACAACTGAGATTTGCTTTTAAAAACATCACAAGGGAAGCAGATACTACAGATTAAGACCAGTTACAAAAAATTAAATTAAATTAAATTAAATTAAACAGCAAAATCAGCCACAACCTTCAGGTGAAATCAGAATACAAAATTGCTAAAATAGTTGATTTAAAATGACAATTTTCATCAAAATATCACAAGACACAAAAGAAAAGAAAAATGTGGCTTATACTCAGGGAAAAAGAAGAGTCAATAGAAACGGTCTCTATGTAGGTCCAGAAGTTGGGATTAGCAGACAAAGACTTTAATGACTCAACAAATATAGAATGTCAATGAAATAGAAACTATAAAAAAGAATCAAATCTCAATTCTGGAGTGGAAGACTACAGTTACTAAAATGAAAAGTTCACCATTGGATCTTAATAGCAGATAGGATATGGCAGAAAAACAATCAGTGAACTAGAACAGAGAGCAATAAAAATTATCCAATCTGAATATCAGAGAGAGAAAAATGGAAGGAAAAAAATGAAGTGCACTTCAGGGACTGTAGGCTAATACAGAGCATGCGTATGTGGAATGAGACTCCTAGAAGGAGAGAAGGAGCAGAAACCATTTCAAGAAACCACAGCTGACAACCACCCCATCTAATAACAAACAAACTCCATATCTTAGAAGTACAATGAATCCCAAGTAGTACAAACCGAAGAGATTCACAATGAGACATATCATACCCAAACCACTGAATGACAAAAAGCCAAAATCTTGAAAGCAGCAAGAGAAAAACAACTCATCATGTACAGAAACATGATATACAGTCGACTTTCCACTAGAAGCAGTATTGGTCAGAAGGCAATAGAATAGCATATTATCAATTCCAAAAGAAAAAAACAACAACTGTCAACAACAAAGCTATCCTTCAAATGTGTAGGTGAAATGAAGATATTCCAAAACTGACACAGTAGAAAGAGATCATCTGACTTGACCTATAAAATTTAAAATGTGAATTAGTAATTAAAAATCTCACACACACACCCTCTCAAGCTCAACTGAAATTTAGTATCAATTCACCTACGACTGTTATAAATATATAATATTTATGTTAAATGTATCCATGGTATCCACAAAAAAAATCTAAAAGTAAAAACAAAAATCTATACATATTCATATGCAATATCTAAAAATATGTAATTTATAAGAACAAAAATATCTAAACTAAAAATGAAATGAGAAGGGAATCAATGATTCACTATAAAATATCAACTAAACCCAAAAGAAGGTAGTAATGGAAGTAATATGGACAAAAAAGTCTTCAAACATACAAAGAACAAATAGAAAGTGGCAGAACTTTTGTTGCCTTATCAATAATTACCTTAAATGTAAATTGATTAAACACTCCAATCAAAAGACAAAGATTGACAGATGGATAAAAAAAGCATGGTCCAACTATACATTGTCTACAAGAGACTCACTTTAGGTCCAAAGGCACAAACAGGTTGAAAAAGAAAGAATGGAAACATTATTCCAAGCAAATAGCAACCAAAAGAGAGGTAGGGGTGCCATACTAATATCAGGCAAAATAGACTTTAAATAAAAAATCTTTTACAAGAGACAAAGACCATATACATTGATAAAAAGGGTTAATTTATCAAGAAGATATAATAATTATAAAAGTATTGCACCTAACAACAGGGACCAAAAAAATATGAAGCAAACATTGAAAGAATTGAAGAACAAAAAAAGAGCTCTATGACAAAGATAATAACTTCACTATAAAACTTTCAATAATGGATAGGCCATCTAGACAGAAGATCAAGAAGGAAACAGAGGACTTTGGATGCCATAAAACCAAGTAATCCTAACACATATATAGAACATTCTACTCCATAATGGCAGAATACATATTACTTCCAAGCACATGTAGACAATTTTCCAGGAAGGATCATGTTAGACCACAAAACAAGCCTCAATAAATTTTAAAATAGTGAAATCATACTAAGTATATTCTCTGACCACAATGGAATAAAACTAGAAATCAATAAGAAAAGGAAACTGGAAAATTTCCAAATATGCAGAAATTATACAACACTTTTTTAAACAATCAATGGTTCAAAGAAGAAATCAGAGGGGAAATTAGAAAATATTTAAAGATAAATTAAAACAAAAACACAACATACTAAAACTTATGTGATGCAGTGAAAGTTGTGCTAAAAAGCAAATTTATAGCTGTAAATGCCTACATTAAAAAAGAAGAAATCTCTCAAATCAATAATTGAACTTTATACCTGGAAGGACTAGTGCAAGAAGAGAAAACTAAACCCGGAGCTAGTAGAAAAAAAAGGAAATAATAAAGGTTAGAGCAGAGATAAATGAAATAGAGAATAGAAAAACAACAGAGAGTCATGAAAACCAAACGTTGGTTATTTGAAAAGATCAATAAAAACTGACAACCCTTTTTAGCTAGACAGACGAAGAAAAAAAGAAAGATACAAATAACTAAAATCAGAAATGAAAGTGGGGGCATTACTATTAACTTCACAGAAATAAAGGGGATTATAAGAGAATTAGTATGGACAAATGTATGCCAACAAATTAACCTAGAAGAAATAGAAAAATTCCTAGAAACACATAAGTTACCTGAATTGACTGAATAAGAAATGGAAAATCTCAGTAGTCCTACAAGTACAGAGACTATCAGTAATCAAAAACTTCCCAATAAAGAAACATCCACAACCAGATGGCTTCACTGGTTAAGTCCATCAAACATTTAAAGAAGACTTAACACCAATTCTTCTCAAATGCTTCCAAAAAACTGAAAATGATGGGGAATTTTCTAACTCATTCTATGAGGCCAGTGTTACTCTGATACCAAAGCAAGATAAAAAATTGCAAGAAAAGACAATCACAGACCAATATCCCTTATGAATACAGATGCAAAAAGTCCTCAATAAAATGCCAGCAAATTGAACCCAACAGCATATTTAAGATATTAAACACCATGACCAACTGGTACTTATTCCGGGAATGCAAGAGTGGTTCAACATAAAAATAACAATCAGTGTAATAACATTAACAAAATAAAGGAAAAAACACATGATCATCTCAACTGATGCAGAAAGAGAATCTGACAAAATCTAACACCCTTTCATGATAAAACACTCATAAAACTAGGACTTGAGGGGAACGTCTACAACCTGACAACAGCATTTTTGAAAAATGCCTAAAATAGTACCTAAGGGTAAAAGACTCAATGTTTTCCCCCTACGACCAGGAAAAAAACAAGGATGCTTGCTCTTGCCACTTCTCAACATTGTACTGGAGGTCCTGGCCAGGGCCATTAGGCAAGAAAAAGAAAGAAAAGGAACCCAAATTAGAAAGAAAGAAATAAAACTATCCCTATTTGCAGATGACATGATTTTATATATAGAAAACCATATGGAATCTACCAAAAATATGAGAATTAATAAATGAGTTCAGCAGGGTTGCAAGCGAGTTACAAGATTAATATACAAACATCGATTATTTTTCTATGCAGGGTGTCTTTTGGGGATAATGTAAATACTCTAAATTTTACTGTGGTGATGAATGTGCAACACTCTAAATACTTTAAAAGCCATTAAATTGTACTTTCAATGGGTAACTGGTATGTCAATAACATCTCCATAAAGCTGTTAAATCAAAGGACATTAGCGTAAAAACTGGTAAAATCTGAATATGGTCTAGAATTCAATTCAAAGTAACATTACAGTGTTGGTTTCTTAGTTTTGTCAACTGTGCCATGATAATGTAATATGTTAATGTTAGGGGAAACTAGTTCACTGGTAAACAGAAACTCTCTGAATTATCTCTCCAACTTTTCTGTAAATCTA
Organism: Dasypus novemcinctus; assembly: GCF_030445035.2. NCBI lineage: Eukaryota > Metazoa > Chordata > Mammalia > Cingulata > Dasypodidae > Dasypus > Dasypus novemcinctus. The sequence continues at coordinate 5,061,455 of NC_080678.1, forward strand.
AAACTATTCCAAAATAAAAACTTTATTAAAATAAGATGGATGAGAAAGATAGAGAGATGGACATGTGTATGATAAAGCAAACACAGCAAAATTTTATTGATAATTTCTATGTGGTGGGTATACAGATGTTCACTGTAAAACTCCTTTACCTTTTCTACATGTTTAAAATTTTTATAATAAAATGTTGGGGATAAGTACAATTAAAAAGGCAAGTAACAGAAATTTTTTAAAAGGAGCAATTAAAAATATCTGATTAACCCAAAAGAAAGTGAGAGAGGAATAAAATTACAGATTGGAAACATAGAAAACAAATAGCTAAAGTTTAGACTTAAAAACCAACCATGTTAGTACTTACATTAAATGTAAATGATATAAATATACCTACTAAAAGATCAACACTGTCAGCCTGGATACAAAAGCAACACTCAACTTATATGCTATTTACATGAAATACTTTAAATATAAGGGTATAAAGAGTTTGAAAGTAAAAAGATGGAAGAAGATTTTCTATGCAAGTACTAACCAAAAGACAGTGTTGTGAGAAAGAGCATTACATAATGACAAGAGTAAATCACACAATATTTAAAAATCTAAATTTTTATTCAACCAATAACGTAGTCTCAAAATACGGAAAACAAATGTTGACATATCTAAAAGGAAAGGTAGACATAGCCACAAATAAAGTAGAAGATTTTAACACTTTCTTGATTACTAATAGAACAATGAGACCAAAACACCAATAAGGATGTAGATAATTTAAACATGATTAACAAATTTGATCTAATGGAATATACTGCACATTACATCAAATAACTTTAAAACACACATTCTTCTCAAGTGTACAGAGGACATTACCAAAACAGAACCTCCTGGGCCAGAAAGACAAGTCTCAACAAATTTCAAGTAATTGAAATCACATTGTGTATGTTCTCTGACCACTGTGGTATTAAATTAGAACTCAATAAAAGAAAGTAAGTTAGAAAATCTCCAATTGTTTGGAAATTAAACATTACAATACTAAATAGCCCATGGGTCAGTAGAAATTAGAAAACATTTTGAGGTAAATGAGAATTAAAAATGCAGCTAAAGCAGGGCTTAGAGGGAAATTAGTAGTTGTAATTAGAAAAGAAAGGTTTAAAACCAATAATCTAAGCTTCCAACTAAATAAGCCATTTAAAAAACCAGCAAATCGAAACTGAGGGAAATGGATAAAATTAATAAAAATAAAAGCAGAAATCAATGGGACAGAGTAAAAGCATAATAGAGAAAAGAAAATCAATGGCCTCTCCTCTTTTCCTCCTTCCCTACTTACATCAGGAAAAACAAACAAAAATGAACTACACAGTTATACAGGTCAACATCAATAAATCTCAAAAACAGAGCATTCAGCAAAAATAACAAGTCACTAAAAATATGTATGACGTCATCCAATTTATAAAAAGCTCAAAAGGAGGAAACTTCCAACAATATGTTGTTTAGGGATGCACCAATGTAAGTCTGCAAGGCAAAGCTAGAGTGGCGACCTCGAGTCGCTGGACCGTGAGGGGAGGGAAGGGCGGTGGGCCCCATGGGGGTGGGGCACGCGGCCCATCCTTGACTGTGTGCAGTCCACTTAGTACTCTTCACTTAGTACTCTTTAAATGGCCCATCGTATTTTATATTCATTACCTCGGAATCCTACAGACAGAACAGAAGAGGTCTTAACTGGGTTAGTCTCCTCCTGTGCCAGCCTGACACATCCATTACAGGTTCCAGTGACTTGAAAAGACAGCACTTAAAAGGCAACTCTTATTTTACTGTTTTAGCACTTACCCAGCTCCACAGGTAATGTTTTGATAGGATTTCTTTCTAAAAGCAAAGTTTTCAAATGCCTTTAAAACAAAACAAAAAATAAAATTTAAAAAGCAGAAAATTAAATGACTGTGCTTAAAAAATGCCACCACATCTTCATTTGTCTTCTCTCTAAGGGGGCAGTTTTAACAGAGACAACACATGCACACACTGCCTGCTGTCCTCGGCAGACGCACCTCGAAATCCGATTCTTGGGCTGTTTTCTCGGGCACTACTACGCACTCTGGGGGCGACTGAGCCTTTGCTAGGGAGTCCTGTGCACTGGAGGAGATGGAGCTGTGTCCCTAGCCGCCACCCACTACACCCCAAATGTGACCCACGAAGGTCTCCTGGGGACAAAACCGCCCTGGCTGAGAACTAACTACCCGTCCAGGTTTGTTATCTTCCAGTTAAGTCCTCTCTGTCCACCGATGTCTCCTACAAATGTGTTTTGAGGAGCCCTAGTTTTTTAAAGACGCTCTGTGAAAAACTATTTCTCTGGTCAGAAACATCTGGGAGCCTTCTGCGCCGGACACCCGCCCAGCCGGCCCCAGAGAGGGTCAGAGAAGGGGCACGGCTTAGGGCGGGCTCTGCCAGCCCACTGACCACAGGCCCATCCCCACGGAATGTCTTCCACGTCCATGGCGCTGGCGCTCTGCAGGCCCCGCCACGGCAGGTGGGGGAAGCCAAGTGTTGGCCACTGCTTCTCACGGACTCGCCTGCTTTCCACTGGAGGGCTGGCCCCTGCCCCACCTGCTCTGAGGCCAGTGAGGAGGGCTCTAGGTCCCTCCACCCCACATCCACAGGATACCCCCTTGCACATGTCACTGGCACCACCTCCCCCAGACGCTTGCAATCCAATTCCAGGTGTCATTATTTAGGGGTGTGCGAGAGAGAGAATATCCTCATTTTTCAATGAGGACTGTAGGCCCTTGAAGACAGAGGCTATTATTTTGTGCTTCTTTTAATTTAGCACAAAATGTCACAGATAGATAGACAGGTGAAAGAGTAAGACGAAGGGACGGCGGGAGGGATGCACTGAATGAATGACTAGCAGAAAACCACACGTGGTGGTAAAAGCCCCGCCTGCACCACCTCTGCACCACCTCCGCACCCGGCTCCTGCTGTGGGCCAGTGCTCAGGACACAATGGCCTCTGTGATCCCTCCCCCTCCCCTTCCCTTTCCCCTTCCCCTTCCCCCTTTCCCGTTGCAGGGATCCCTGGCTGAAATCCGGCAGAGATGGCCAAGCACCCACCTCGAGCGAGTGCTTCGCCGGCCTGGGCCTGGAGGCCGCCCTGTCACGAGCACCTTGCCAGCATGCAGGGCTGGCGCTCTGGATGGACGCACAGCCGCCAGCAGGCAGCACTGGCCGCGGGAGCATGTGGGGACGCGGGGCTGCCCTCCACTCGCTGCCTGCAGCGGCCTACACCCCTGCTCTCCCAGAGGACCTGCACCCCAGCTCTCCTGGGGGACCCACAAGCCTGCCCTCCCGGGGGGCCTGCTGCTACAGGGCCTCCGCCACACCCGGAGAGCTCCTTCCTCCAAAGTGGTCCCGTGTCCTCACTGTCGTCTTTCCTTTCCCAAAAATATTCCTCCAAGAGGCAAACAGTCACAGATTCCTGAGTGCACAGAGACAACCAGACAGTCACAAATTCCTGAGCGCTGTGCCTGGCACTGCAGCCGTGTAGGGCCTGCTCTGTCCTGGAGGGTGAAAACATTAAACTCCAACACCACACTGAACAGTCTCCCAAAAGTTTGAAGGTAGAAAAAAACACGATTTCACTGATATAAAACTGTGAATGCTGGTATTTCCTTTGACTTCACTATTTTGATTGGCAACCCCAAAGGAAAATCAAGTAATCAGGCAATTTTCTCACCACATACTTTCTTGCATTTTCCTTATCATTTCAAATTTTTAAGAAATAAACTTCATGAATTGAACTTTTCTTGGAGCACACCAAGGTGAATGAGTCCACTTGTCACTTCGAATCACTTTTCCTGGCTTAGGCCCCTTGTACTCTTGCTAATATGGAAGAGCCGGTGGGACTGGCCTGCCTCCCGGGTGGGCCTCTCCCGGTGCCCAGGGCAGGCGGTGGGAGGAAGGTGCTGGCCCCTGGGGGTGCTCTTTGGGCTGGTTGGGGGCAGGGGACAACCATTAGCCTGAAGTATGTGGAGATGAGACCTTTCCCAGCCACGTCCCGGCAGCCCATGTGCTGGTGCCACACACACGATGCACCCATGGAGGTCAGGCCGTGAGCGCTGTGGGTCACAGGCTGCGCAGAGCTGATCTCACTTCCTGCTTTCAGCCGGGCGCCCGCATCCACACGTGGAGCTGGTGTGCTGCCCGCTCCACCTGCCTTCTCCTCTCCTCTCTCGGCCCTCCGCTAGTAAGCTCACGCACGCAAGGCACTTAGAGGGGGGGCGGCGGGCGTTAACTGTCTGTTTTAATTATGCTTTTTGAAAGCGTAAGGCTTTTAATAAGCCCATAATTACTTAAAATTCCTAATTAACGTGGTTCATCGCTTCAGCAAGCTGATCTAATTTTAATGATATAATAGGTTCTAAATCACAAGCAAAAGCGTAGCTTCAACACCACTGAGCAGCTGGCTTTGACTGGCAAAATCAAAGAATTCCAAAATTTGAGAAGGGTGTGCTTATTTAGGAGGAACGGTCCTCGTGGGGGTCGGCTTTGGTTTAGTTCTGCCCTTTGAGCAGCAACTGCTCTCTGGACCTGAGGGCTAAGGCTGACCTTTTTTAGGGACAGTGATAACTTATTCTAAACACAGAAGGCGAAGCACTGAAGAGCAAAGCCTTCCCACGCGCTCCGAGCCGAGGCCTCTGGGCTCCAGCCGAGGGGCCACCGGGGGGCCGGGGGCAGAGGGACATGCCCAGGCGCCACTCAGCCTCGTCGCCGCCCCCCGCTGGCAGAGCAGGCTTGGCAAGGGCACTGACGCTCTCTGCCGGCCCCCAGCTGGGGGCATGTGGGCACAGGACGGGCACGGCTGTTTCTGGGCCCTGCCCTCTCCCCGAGACACTGGCTTATTGTTAGGAACGGGCTGCCCGGGGCAAATGATCCAGGGAGATTTTCTCCTACTGTACACACAGCCGAACAACTCACGTGTTAAGCCAGATTCTCACACTGAGCGAGAGCCACGGGCACAGCAAAGGGCATTCTAGATCTTGGGCTCGGCGGTTTCACAGCCACAGCTCTGCGGTCACAAGGACTCACCCGAGAGCTGGGGGCCGCCTTTGGGCGCCCCTTGCACGTGCCCCACATGCAGCCCACCAGCAGCTCCAGAATCCCACCACCCCCGCCAGCCCACCGCGGACTCCGTCCCACGTGGCCCGTGGCCAAGGCCTCCTGGTGGCCTCCCTGCCCCCACGTGCCTGGGCAGCCTGGTACTCCCAACGGGGGGCTCTCCAAAGCCAGGACAGATTCCACCATGCTCCACTCAAACACTCCTGTGCTTCCAATCCTTCAAAATAACCCCAAAACTGCGTCCACGCAGCGGATGGGAGGGCCTCCCTCGGCCACCGAGCTGAAGCAGCACCCGTGGTCCCTCAACCTCGATGTCACTCCCAACGCGTGCCGCCACGATGGAGATGTGCGCCACCCTGACGTAAGGGCCAAGGCGGCAAGGCCGTCCTCTCTACGTCCCCGGTGCTGGGGTGGGCGCCGGCGCCCTGGAGGTGCTCAATGAATGCTGAGTAATTTTCCATGAATCCTTGGTCCTGGTGACTTCTCGACGTGACACCTGCCAGCCCTGCGGTCCCCAGTGCTGAGCGCAGTCACCCCAAGGCCAGGGCAGAGCCATGCGTGCAGGGCGAGAGCCCGAGTGACAATACGCGGTGCTGCCAGCCCGGCCCGTCACCGTAGCCACCAGGCAGTGTCCCCCAGAGGGCGGTGCAGGTACCACCCTGGAGGCTGCCCAGTCTGACCCGTGGACCACGCTCCTGGGTGGAGCAGCGCTGCAGCTGAAGGCTGGCCATGGGAGTGCTGTCCCGTGGTTTTCACCTGTTTTCCATCATTCCATTTACCTTATTTTGGCTTCAAATAACATTAAAGGAGAGACAGACAGAAATGTTTGGCAATGTGGCAAGGGCACGATCATTGCAAAAGAGTTAGCAGCACCGGACCAGACAGACGAGGCCTGCGGAGGACGAGGGAGGCGGTGCGTGTCTGTGGCGGGGGCAGGGCTCGCTTCCAGAGGCAGTGTGCTGGAAAATGCTGGAGCTAGAGCACAAGCGTGGCAGGGTCTCATGCTTGCCTGCCCTGGGGGTTTCAGACTTCCTAAGAACAAAATGGGCTCACTGGGAAACAAGAGATACACACGGGTCCTCAGAGGAGAGGGCTGGTTCAACACTCACCGGAGGCAAGTCTGCGCCTCCTGCAGTGTCACCCGAGACACAGAAAACAGCCTAGTTCCGAGGCAGGGAGGGACTGGCTCCCGCCCAAGCCTGCACCAGGGCACGGCGGCCACCAGCCATCAGCTTTCTTAGTGACACAGGATACCCTCGGTTATGAGGTTTTTTTGCATGTGGTACATTCAGCCATTGCACCTCTGAGCTGTCTTGAAAATGCTCTAACAGTTTCTAGGCTGAAGCCAAATCCAACCAAGAGTAATGCAAAGCAGCAAAAGGACAGGCATTCAGCACATATAAATCATCTGGAAACACAAATGTAAAACTTACTTGTGAGATCCAATCCCAGGAGGCAGAGCTTTAATCCTATTATACCGGAGATCTAGCCAAATCAGATTTGGCAGCAGCTCAAAGAAATCTTTAGGAATCATGCAGAGGGCATTTCTTTGAAGATGCAATTGCTTCCAGAGAAAAGAACAGAGAATCAGAGAATGTTTTGTCAACCAAATGGCACGCTGACTTAAAAACATGACATCTCCAAATGCTCTTCCTTAGAAACTACTAGGAGCAGCGTTCCCGCACGTCAAGTTTAAAAGCAGCTGGTGACACTTTATCCGTAAGGAATTTAGGCTGCAGCCCTAAGAATCGGAAAGGAAGAGCCAGGCCCCTTGGGCTGTTTTCAAAGCCTCGACTTCCTGAACGGAAGGGCCCCTCTTCTGGCTGAGGTTCACCCTTGACATCTCACGCTGGCCCTATCAAGTGTCCCTGACACCAGACTTCACCCTGAGTTTATTTTACATGGTCCTCCGTCCGAGGCCCTGAATTTGGAGTGTGTTCATCTCCACTGTCGCTCAGACTCTGCCCCACTGCCCCTAGGATACATGGCGCTTGCTCACGGCTCGCCTGGGCCCCCCAGTGTGCCTGGCTCTCTGCAGCATGGTCCCTGCTGAGCGAATGGACAGAATGAGCAGTAGAGAAGGATGCACTAGGAGATTCGCTGTGGGCCTGCCGGTGACGGACAAGCTCACAGGAGCAATTTGAGAAGCCACCTCAGGGGCATTTACAGTCACCGTCCTAAGTAAGATACAACAGTGAGGGCAGGTGAAAGGTAAGATGCATGCATACTGATTTAACTATGTAAAACAGAGACATAATTTGACAGTCGTGCGGCAGGATCACGGGGTTTATGGTTATCGTGTGTGTGTGTGTTTACTGACACTGTTACTGCAGAGGCAGAGCACAGCTGTCAGGAGCACTGGCCTGGAAGCCCGGTGGCCTGGGCTTACATCTGGGCTGCAAAGCCCACCAGTGGCCTGATGTGAGCAAGTCACGAAGCCGGCGTGTTCCAGCTTCCTCGCCCACACAGGGGCTAGGAGCTCCCTGGTAGGGTGCTGTGAGGGTCACACAGGAGGGAGCAGATGTCAGCATTTGTGATTCAGTGGCTTTTTCTATGCCTAAGCATACGGAGCACAATGGGGCACCGCCATCCTGCTCCTGGGCTGCCACTTCACAGCTCCCTGGCAGGCTCTGCCGCCACCTTCCAAACCCCTTCGTGCCAAAACCTCGTTTACAGTTCTAGTCAGAGAAGTGCTGGCTAGAAACCCACACTCTGAACATGCTGAGAGCAAGGGCGGCAATCAGTCCAGAGGCGGCCGAGTTGCTCCCCAGGGCCAGGAGAGCTGCGCGGCGACTCCAAGCGCAGATGGCCCCTGTGGGCCACAACTGTCCGCTCCCCTTCTCCGGGGTGGGTCTCCAGCCTCTCAAGCTGCTTTCCCTCTCTGTGCAGGCTAACTCTAGTGCCCAGCTTCGAAACCACGAAAGGAACCTCAGACAGATGAGAGAACCCAGTGCCCCTGGAAAGTGGCACCATTCTGTGTCAACAAGCTGGCTGGGCGCAGTGGCGAGGTGACGGTGTCACGCAAGCCCTCCCCCCACCCTGTCCTGTGAGACGTCTGAAAATGGGTGCGCTTTTCCATGCTCCAGGATTCCAAGGGTCTTTGGAAGTGGTAGTGGGATTCCAGGGATGGCTGCTACAATTGTAAACGGCAACCTGCAACCCCTAGAAGTCTACAACTCGGGCCATCCCTCAATTAATGATTTGTTGCCATAGTAACACAATTTATATTGGCGACTGTTTTCTGAGAGGAATAAACATTAGGAGGCTTCTTCATTAAGTCTGAAGAAGGGTTTGCACAAAGGGAACACAGACCTCAAGACAACGCTGGGTTCCTTTTCAGAGTTGAGGTTTTCACGTCATGAAAAGTGACACACACAGAACAAGGGCCCAGCAGGCAGTTTCCATGACCCCCCGACTCCCTCCAGACAGCTGGGTGAAGGGGAGAAGTCGCAAGGCCAGTGCTGACCCTAGCAGCAAAAACTAGGAACTGTAAACACACAGTACTAGGGTTTAATAAACTACATGGCCACTGAAACTCTAAGTGTAAGGCTCTCGCAGAGGCACTCAAAAATGTCAATGACACAATGTGTCGACTGTCAATCACATTCTGGACACAGCTTTATAGACACTGTCATTTAATTCTTATAGTAACCATGACAATATCACCACCTCCGCTTTCTAGATGAGAACAAAATGAGCATTAAGGAAAAGCCGTGGCCCAGGCAGTGAGAGATACTGCCGGCACGGGCACCCTGTCCCATGCGCAGCCCACCCTGGGGCAAGCTGCGCTCTAAGGACAGATGGTATCCACTCCATGCGCGGAGATGGAGTGGGCGAAGGCCATGGGCAAGGGTAAAGTCAGGGTGTGACGTCAACAAAGCCGTGGGTGAGGAAACCATCTTTAACTGTTTTAATATTGCCCTATTTCTAAGGGTTTTGTGTTTTAAATACATGACCAAGGGTGCTTTCCACAGAGGTTTCTCCCGCAGGTATTTCTGTGTTTTGGACTTTGCCAAGGAGAGCGGGGATCTGCGTGGGCTAACTCTAGCACGTGTGACTGCTGGGGGAGAACAGGCTTCCTTGTGTAAATAAGCATGTTATTTCCACGGGCTGCTCAAATTCGAATTTATCATGATCCGTCTAGGAAATGCTGAGTTAATCCTTCCTCTATTCCATTCTAGAGTTTATTGTTCCTACAGAGAAGTCTGTAAATAAAAGTCCCAAGGCTTGGATTTTCAAACCACATCTACAAGGCTCATGTGTACAGAGACAAGAGGGCAGCCCCACTTACTTTGAGGCAGGGAATTCTAAAGATCCTTCCTAAATGGTGAAGACCACTTTGACTCAAGTCTAAAACCGGGGAGGAAGAAAAGATGACTCCCTCCATACCCGAGGGAACGTCTCTGGAGGGGGAGGCAGCCGTGCTCCTAGCTCTGCCAGCACCATTCTCCAAATCGTCGGCAGCCTTGTGGGGAAGTTTGCAAGAGCAGCTTCCCTCCATTGATCAACCATGAGGAAAGAGTTTCCCAGTGGCTAATACTCATCCTCCTTCATCTGCGGTCACCTGAGAACAGTGAAAGGAATGACGGATCAAGGATTAATTCTTCTAATACATTAACACAAAGAGTTTAATTGTTAAGGGGCAGATGGGCAGTGATTTAACTTGCTTACCAGACTGTCGTTTTTAATAAACAGTATCATACATTTGAGTTTTAAATCTATGAAACACTGTGCCACAAGAAGGTTCAGGTTAAAATTCTCTGCTCCTCACTTTGTACAAGGGAATCCCAAGATTTCACTTTCAATTCCTGGAAAATGCAAAGATGAAAAACAGGAATGGTTATTTTAGGGGTGAGAACAGATGAGAACATTTTAAAGTCTGCAAATCGACTGTATCCTTTTCGTGAATTTATCGGCGGAAGGTGAAATCCTGAGGTGGGGCTGTTTCTCATTTCTGCCCTGGTCCTGTGTCACCTGCACTATGCTTTCATTCCTCAGGCCAGGATTCTGCCCGATTTGTTTGCCATTTTTGGCCCAGTGGTCAGCAAAGGGTCTAGCTAACGCACTGTGAGGTGCTGGAAAAATATTTGCTAAATTACAAAGTTTGAGAATTGTTGATAGCCAGAACCTCACTGGGTGAGGCACTCTTCCACTTGTAATTTCCAAACAATGGATCCAGCAATAATTATCAACATTTGAATGTTTCCTGAGTTCTCTGTGCTTTCCTTCATTTACTACAAACCACTGGCCAACCCAATGATTTTTTTTTTTATGTTAAGTGAAATAAAATGTCTAACTGCATCGAGCATCGCTGGGAGGGATCCCTTCCCAAGAAAGGATTTTCCGGAAGACAAAAACAAGTAACCTGCAGGGGCTTTCCAAGAAAATGGAACAATGAACACCCCCTACAAGATTGGAGATAAGCAACCTGGAGATACACGGCTTGGCTCCAGAAGAGCCCATCAGAATGGACAAGCACACGACACTGATCAATGTGTATCTGTGGGCACTCTGGAAGCCCCTCAATGTAAAACGGAAACTTAAGACCAAAAAAACATTTATTTCCTCTCGGGCTCCTCCCTTCGCCCTCTCTCAGTTCCCCCTTTCCACCCTCTCGGTGGAGTCCCTTCCCCGACGTCTGGGTGCTGCCTGCTTGAGGAATCATAAACTGCTCAGATAAACTCCCAGAACTTACAGGTTGCCCAATATATTCTTAGCTATTTATAAGTGCATTACATAGTTAGAGTTTTAAAACCATATATACTCCACGCATGCTTGCATCAGTGAGGACATGTACTGTGCGTTTCGTTTCCACTTTGGAGGGAAAGAGGCCGAGTTTAGAGCGGGGCAGAGGCAACATTCGAACCCGGGTCTGTGGGTGGTCCCTGCACCCCCGCCCTGGGGACCTCTGGGCCTTTCCACGGTTCCTTTTCTGTCACTCGCGGAACTTGAAGCGGGGTGGGGGGTGCTCCAATCTCCTACAAACCTTTCGGGGAAAATGACTTAAAACCAAGGCTGCGACAGGGTCGGGACCTCAAACTGGGCGCCGCGGGCAGGCGGGGATGCGGTGGCGCCTCCCAGGGCCCCCAGCCCGCCCGCCGCCCCCAGCCTCACCTGCGGCGCTCCCGCCCCACGGGCGCGCTGGCAAGCCGGGGCGGAAAGACCCGCCGCCGCCCACGGAGGAGGCCGCGGGAGCCAAGCGGTTGCCATGGAGACGCCCGGCTGTACGGAGACCCGCAGGCGCCAAGCCACCCCCAGGCGCGGCGGACGGCAAAGAGGTCTCAGTGCGCTTGCGCACGGCAGGCGCCGACGCCGTCTCAGTGCGCTTGCGCGCGGCGGCCACCACCTGGGCGGCCGCGAGTGGGGTTACGCGGCCCGGCTTGCGGGGCTCCCGGGTCCTCCAGCAGTCGACGCTGCGGGCAGAGGGCCAGGCCGGCGGGACGGGAGCTGTGGGCGGAGGCAGCCTCCCCCGAGGCGCCTTTCGAGCAGACGGAAGCGCGGGAGAGGCCGCCAGCCGCGACTCATTGCCGAGGAGACGGCCGAGCAGAGGAGAGGCTCGAGCGGCCTCCCGCGGGAGGCAGGCTCAGCCGCCGCGGACCCCCGCTCGAGCGGGAGGAGACCGGGAGGCGTGCAGGTCACTGCCGTCCGCACTGACAGCGTGCCTTGATGAGCGCTCAAGGCCTTCGAGTAACTCTCCGTGGCTCGCGGTTCCGCCTGAACCGCCTTTCCTCTTCCGGGAGAGCGCGCCTAGGCTGGGCCCGCCGCCGGTTCCCGCCTGCCTCCTGCCGGGAGAACCTAGGGTCCAGGCCCTGTGCTCCTGCTGCACCGTCTCCGCCCGTCCAGCCCAAGCCAGCAGTGTTTCTGCCGGTATAATTCTCTCCAAAACAAAAAACATCTGTGCAGCTCACTGGGGCTCACTCCAGGAGACAAAAGGCACAGCCACGACACTTGGCGAGATAAGCCCCGCTCTCCCCGACGCTCCGCGCAGCTGGCTGCGGGGCCGTGCCTCTAGAGGCGCTGTGGTTTGATGGGGGAAACCTGTGAGGCCCACCCTGTAAGGTGCCGTTCGTGCGGCTTCACCGTACTCTGAGGCATCACCTTTGAGCTCTCTGGATCTTAAAAGGCTGAACGGTCACCCTTTGGTTTTATCGTTAGACACAGTTTTCCTGGCAGCGCCCTGGACTTGATCTTTGAACAGGAGCCATTTCTTCATTTCAGCATCGTTTGCAGTCTGGAGAGGCGGAGAATTGCCAGTGCTATCAAGACACTGCTCGTTTTTGTTTAACAGCATTACCCACAATTTCTTTCTCCCCTTCCATATTTTACTACAAGCAGCTAGAAGAAGCCATGCGGAACCTTTAAGACTTGGCTTGGAAGTCTTAGCTAGACAGATCATTAGGCACACTGAAGGCCGTAGTATTGCTCAGTTTATGCCACAGCATAACAAGGATCAAGGCAATTTAGGCTTTTAACATGTTTTTTAAGCTCCTTCCAGCCGCTACCCACTGCCAGGCTCCTAGGCTCCTCTTGTATTTTTAGGTGTCTTACAGCAGAACCCCACTTCCAGGTACGGGAACTTGTAATAGTTTTCTATTGTTGCATAGCAAATTACACCCGTTTTAGCTGGCCAGGGCTGCTCTGACAAATACCGCATAACGGGTTGGTTTAAAGAGCCGACATTTATTGTCTCCTGGTTAAGAAGCTAGAAGTTCAAGACCAAGATGTCGGTGAGGCGGTGCCTCCCCAGGTCCCGTGGTATTCTGGGGATGGCAGCGCTCTGTCACATGGGGATCACGCTCCACTCTAGCTTCTTCTGATTTCTGGCTGCGCTGGCTTGTGTTTTCTGCCAGCTGAGTGCATCTGCATTCCTTCTCTTTCTAAAACCCCATCCTAAGGATTCAGGCTCACCCTGATTTGATTTGGCCACACCTTAACTAATAATAGCATCTTCAAAGGTCCTATTTACATGTGGGTTCCCACCCACAGCCACTTGGCTTAGGATTTGAACGTGTCCTTTGTGGGGGAGCATGATTCAGTCCCCAACAACCCCCAAAACTTAGTGGTTTAAAAGATCAAACACTTAAATCACAATTTCTGTGAGTCAGGAGCCCAAGCACAGCTGAGCTAAAAGTCCCTGGTTCTCTCTCAAGGCTGCAGTGAAGGAATCAGCCAGGGCTACAGTCTTTTTACTGGGAGAGGACCCACTTCCAAACGCGTTGATAGGGCCAGTGGCAGGCCTCAGCTTCTGGCCAGCTCTTTGCAAGAGACGTCAGTGTCTTTCCCTGTGGGCTTCTTCACAGGGCAGCCACTCACAACATGGAAGCTGGCTCCATACAGAGCACGTGAGCAAGAGAGGGCACCCAGGACAGAAGCTGCAGCCTTTGTAACTTCATCTCAGAAGTGACATCCCATCCCTTCTGTCATCTGTCATTAGAAGCAAGTCAGGTCCAATGCACGCTCATCAGGAGGGTGTGAAGGCCAGGAGATGGGGTCTAAGATGGAGATGGGGTCTCCTGGAGTCTGTCTACCAGAGATAGTGGTAAAACAAGCCAAACAGGAAGAAGGATTTGCAAAACAGGGATCTGACAAAGGACCCCTATCTAGAATACATAAAGAACTCCTATAAATCAATAAGGAAAGACAGACAACCTAATAAATACATGAGGAAAGCGGACTTGGCCCAATGGATAGGGCATCAGTCTACCTCATGGGAGTTCCGCGGTTCAAACCCTGGGCTTCCTTGACCCGTGTGGAGCTGGCCCATGCGCAGTGCTGATGCGTGCAAGGAGTGTTGTGCCATGCAGGGATGTCCCCGCACAGGGGAGCCCCACGCGCAAGGAGTGCGCCCTGCAAGGAGAGCCACCCAGTGCAATAGAGTTCAGCCTATCCAGGAATGGCGCCGCACACACAGAGAGCTGACACAACAAGATGATGCAACAAAAAGAAACACAGATTCCTGGTGCCGCTGACACGAATAGAAGCGGACACAGAAGAACACGCAGCAAATGGACACAGAGAACAGACAACTGGGGCGGGGAGTGAGGGGAGAGAAATAAAAATAAATCTTAAAAAAAAAAAAATACATGAGAGATTTGAACAGCCACAAAACAAAAGAGGATATCCAGATGAACAATAACAGCGTGAAAGTGTTCTTCGCCTGAATCATCAGGGATGTACAAATTAGAACTCAGTGAGGGGAAACGGACTTTGGCCCAGTGGTTAGGGCGTCCGTCTATCACATGGGAGGTCCGCGGTTCAAACCCCGGGCCTCCTTGACCCATGTGGAGCTGGCCATGCGTAGTGCTGATGCGCGCAAGGAGTGCCCTGCCACGCAGGGATGTCCCCTGCGTAGGGGAGTCCCACGCGCAAGGAGTGCGTCCGTAAGGAGAGCTGCCCAGCGTGAAAGAAAGTGCAGCCTGCCCAAGAATGGCGCCGCACACACTTCCTGTGCCGCTGAAGACAACAGAAGCGCACAAAGAAACAAGACACAGCAAATAGACACAGAGAACAGACAACCGGGGGAGGGAGGGAATTAAATAAATAAATAAAATCTTTAAAAAAAAAAAAAAAGAACTCAGTGAGATACGGCTACACGCTCACCAGAATAGGAAATAATTAATACTCAAGGAGCTACCACTGTAAGCCCATGAGAATGACAAATAACTAACGGTAAACACTACCAAATGCTGGAAGATGTGGAGCAACTGGAACTCCCACATGCAACTGGTATAAATTGGTACTACGTTTTAGGAAACCTGGCATTATCTTCCAAGTTGAAGGGTGAATCCCGTATGATCCAGCAATTCCACTCCTAGGTATCTGCCTAAAAGTCCTGCATGTGTGTGCACCAAGAGGCATGTACAGTGACAATAATGTTCATATAGAAGCTTGCTTGTAATAGCCCAAATTGGAAACAGTCCAAATATCCATCTGCAAGAGAAGAGAAAATAAATTGTGGTATATTCATTAAGTGGAATATTATACAGCAATGAAAAAATAAACTAGAGCTACCTGCAGTGGATGAATAGCACCAATACAATATTGAGAAAAGAAGCCAGACACAGATAATACCTTCACGTTTATTTTATACAGTTTGAGAAACTACTCTATGGTGATGACATCAGTGTGCTCAGATTTGGAGAGGAAGGAGGAGTGGTTCAAGGAAGCTAATGGGAGCTTCTGGGTGCTGGTAACACCCTCTGTCTTGATCCACGTGGCAGTTGTAAGGTGTTTGGTTTGTGACCATTATCTGAGCACACTCGGGGTGACTCCCAGGCGTCTCTCCTGATCAGCGGGGGACAGAGGTGCTATTTGCCGTCGTGGGGGATTCTGACAAAGCGCCTATCTTGGGGGAAGAGAACACAGTCCGCTTTTACATTATTTAGGTCAAAGTATCTCTTTGACACTTAACTCGAAATGCCTGGTTGAGAGTTGGATATTCTGCTAGTCAGGAGAGTCCATCATACATGGTGGGAAGACAACTCAAAGCAGCTTAAGAACAAAAGGAACCTTCCGCTCCTGTAGCTCACAGGATTGAAGGAAGAACAGCAAGCACCCTAGCCTGGAGCCATTTTCAAGCTCCCCAAGCAGCACACGTGCGGCAGCCCCATGAGCACAGCAGGGCGACCGAGGGTTCGGCTGGAGAAGGGTTTACAACCCAGCGGGGCAGTGGGCAGCACTCCTCGCCAAGCGACCCCCGGCACCCAGCAGGGAGTGCCACCAGCCCCCTCCACTGCCCCGGCCCAGCCCTGCCCATGCTCCTGGCCCGTAGCTCCCCTCCCTTCCTCTCTGGGCAGGAAACAACGCCTTTCCCTTGGCTCACGCTGGGGCATCCTTCTTCCTGGGTCTGCTGCAACAACCTGGGCTTTCCTGGGTCAACCTCACCGCCCAGGCTGGGGCTCCCACTCTTGTCCCTTGGAGATGCCTGTTTCCGCCTCAAGCCCGTCAGTACAATGAAAAGGTTGGTTTACACAGGGCCTTGTTTCGTAGCAGGAGGGCCCTTCAGAGTCCTCCTGGCAGTTCTGCCAGAAGAGAGCACCCTGACATTTCCCAGGGTAGAAGCTGCACCCTGGGGTCCAGCAGAGAGCTTTGTGGCGGGCAGAACCCCAAAAGAATGAATGAATGAATGCGTGAGTAAATGTCCATTCCTGTCTTTCATCTGGATGTTTTCCACCTCTAAAATCACAGGATATAGCCATAGTACAATGATTTCTGATTTTAAAAAAAGCACATTTTTTTCATTGAAGAGAAAGCAGCTGCAGATGAAGCTATCTCTTAAGAAACCTCAATTATACAGTGGGTAAAAATGTGTAATAAACATGAGAGTGTGGTAAAACTATATTGTGCTTTTATTCTTAGTGTCAAACAAAAAGCTATCAGAGGGCAGCAGACTTGGCCCAGTGGTTAGGGCGTCCATCTACCACATGGGAGGTCTGCGGTTCAAACCCCGGGCCTCCTTGACCCGTGTGGAGCTGGCCCATGCACAGCGCTGATGAGCGCAAGGAGTGCCATGCCACGCAGGGGTGACCCTGCGTAGGGGAGCCCCACGCACAAGGAGAGCCGCCCAGCACGAAACAAAGTGCAGCCTGACCAGGAATGGCGCCGCCCACACAGAGAGCTGACACAAGATGATGCAACAAAAAGAAACACAGATTCCCGTGCCACTGACAACAGAAGCAGACAAAGAAGATGCGGCAAATAGACACAGAGAACAGACAACCGCGGTGGGGGGGGCGGAGAGGAGAGAAATGAATAAATCTTTAAAAAAAAAAGCTATCAGAAAGGAAACTCTTACTTGAACAAGTTTACTTTGTAAGATGAACATTTTGAGGTCAGTGTCTGATTTTGATGACCTTGACATTCATATATAATTAGGAAAGGCAATTTTATCTTAACAGTAGGGTGTTAGTGTCCTATTGTGCTATAACAAGTAGTCACAAACTTAGTATCTTAAAACAGCTCAAAATTATTATATTACAGTACTGGAGGTCAGAAGTCTGAAATAGATCTAACTAAGCTAAAATCAAGGTGTCACAGGGCTTATTCTTTCAGGATTCTCCAGGAACGAATCTGGTTTTTGTTTTGTTTTCCCCTTTTTGGCTTCTAGAGGCTTCCTGTGTTCCTGGGCCCGCCGCCCTCTCCCAGCAACAGCATCAATCTGATCTTTTTCTGACTGTGACCCGCCTGCATCCTTTTGAGGATCTTGTGATGATGACATCGTCCCACCCAGATAATCCAACTGAACCTCCCATCTCAAGATCTTCAACTTAATCCCATTGGCAAAGTCCCCTTTGCCATGTCAGGTGGCATATTCACAGGTTTGGGATCAGGACAGGACATCTCTGGGGGCCCATAGGTCAGCTGACCACAGCCAGATCCTGAATGCCTTTTGGACAGAAAGAGAAACTACACTGAAAAGCTGCAGTGGCAGGTAAGAGCCGGTCAGCGCAGGCACTGGCCTAAATTGAGAGGTGATGTTCAGCTGGCAAGGGCCCTACTTGATTCATACACCCAAGAGAATCAAAGGGGGGTGACCAGGACCCACAAAGATCATGACACCTGCTTCAGTTCCCACCCCTTGGCCAGTGTTGGACCCTAAACCCACTGATGCAAGGGGAGACTGGATTTTGAGGAATGGGGGGCTACAGCACCCTGGCACGTGCACATAGCAAGGATACCCGGTGCTTCCCCTAGGGGCCTCTGACCACGTGCCCTGGGCACATGGTCAGACGTTGTGGCATGGGCTGCAGGACGTTGTGGCATGGGCTGTGGGACACAGTCTGAGTTGGTGTTGCCACCCAGATACCTACAGAGCCGCTGAGTAGTGAAGGCTCATGGGTCTGACTTGTCATGGGCTCCTTGGGACCATGGACCCACCCAGAGGTCATTTCTCCACTCCCTGAATGAATCATCGGACTGGACATACTCAGTAGTCGGCCCTTCGGTGGGGAAGCAGTGCTGCGTTTTGGCACAGGGGGAAGAACTGTCATGGTGGGAAATCTGAGGGGATGCCACTGAAACGTCCACACCCCGGCCAAGAGAGAACACCGAAATCGAGGCCACGTCCTACAGAGAATGGCAGTGCTGCGTGTGATCCTTAAAGGCCTGACAGAAGCGGGATGGTGGCCCCTGCATCATATCATCTTTTAATTCGTCTTTCGAGCCCAGCACAAACCAGATGGGACCCAAAGGACAGTGGGAGCTGCTGCACGTTCAACCACGCAGCCGGGCTGCAGCCTCCAGGCCAGATCTGCTCCCTTGGATGGGCAGACAGCAGGCTTGGGTACGTGGTGGGTGGCCACTGGCACAGGGACTGCCTTTTTCCATTAGAACCGATGGTCACAGTCAGCCCCCGTCCATGGGGAGTGGGCAGCAGTGCAGTGGAAGTGCCTGCCTCATCCACGGGGAACGCCTGGCCCTCCTGCAGAGCGCTGCACCGTTCTCTGTAATGAGGACCCCCTGCTTGCACGTGGGTAAGAAGAGGTGGCCGCAGGCGCTGGGAACCATTGCAGGTGACACATCCGAGGGCAGGAGAGCAACCCAACAAGGAATCAGGGCCCACCATGCCAGGGACAGCTTCGGGGGTCCCATGGTCTTATACAGGAAGGGACAAGTGTGACATCTTTCACTTCCCACCACAAAGAAGGAAGCTCCATGCCTGGCAGGCCTCATCTGGACAGAAGACAATCAGGAAAAAGCTATTGGAGGGAACAGATTTTTCAGAAAGGAAAAACTATTCTTTAAACAAACTGTGTGTCATTTTGTTGTAGAGGTCGAGAGAGGTTCAATTATTTGCGTATAGAAAGGCCAGGACTCAGGAATAATTTTCAGAAGGAAAAAGTAGTTTATTTACGATGAGCTGAGCTCGGAGCTTCTCATTCAAAATCGGAGCCCCAAATAAGATTTTTGAGTTCTTTTTTCACAGAGGGCCAAATGGTTCTTCATTTCGGTGCTCAATAAGCTAGAGTTAACATGTATCTTCCACATCCTAGGTAAGCTTTTAGCGTGGACTTCATACATTCTAGATAAGCTCTTAGCACATTCGGTTGGCATTTTCCCTGACTATTTAAAGTTCGTAGAGTTTGCATTGCTAAACTGGTTTTCTGGGACTGGCGTTGTTGTCATGGTTACCAAGGGCAGGGCTGCAGTTCTCACTGTCCCAACCGCACAGCTCAGGACGCACACAGCTCAGGTTATCTATGAAGAGACCAACAGCCCCACCCATAGCCCACATCAGCTTGAGACCTATGAGAAGGTATCCCAAACAGAACAAGGGCGTGGTGCTGCCAAAATGGTGCAGACGTTCAGAGAGCAAGAAATAAGAGCTCGGGGAAATTAAAAACTCAATGAGGGGCCAAGAGAAGAACCCCACCCATGTGTACAGAAAGGGTGAGTTTGCCCCAGCAGTTGAAGATAGTGGAGGTTCCTGTCCGATGTTCTGGGAGAGTTTTGCTGCCCCAGGGTACAGGGAGGGTGGGGTACATTCCCCAAGGATTTGGGCGGTTAAGGTCAGCACCCCACAGGTCTGAGTGGGGTGGCCCTGTCCCCTAAAGGTTAGGGAAGGCCAGGTGGTCAACCCGTTGCTCTGAGAGGGTTGAGCCTGTATGCCAAAGGTTAGGGGGAATGTTGTCTTCACATCACTGTACTAGGGGGGTTAAGACTCTAACCCAAAGTTTGGGTAAGGTGTGGCAATCATCTCAACACTCTTGGAGGGAGAGGTCTGGAGCTTGGTTGACACACAGATTCTGTATGGGGGTGGAACCAAGAAAATGGCCATTGGGCAAGCCGATTGAAAGGGTGGGTCCCCATATGGACCCAAGGAGAAGAAACCATCTTCTTAAGAATGACTCTCAGACTTTGAAATCGAATGGAGGATGCCCTGCATTTTACTGAACTGTAGAGGACCCATGACTCATGTTTCCCTCCCAATTTCTCCTTATTGTAATGAAAATGTTTATCCTAAGTCTGTCCATTTGTATATTGGAAACAGATAAATTGTTTTGTAAATTTCAGAGATCGATAGCAGACAGGACTTTGCCCCAAGACAAACTGTATTTCTTTAAATTGATTGTGAAATGATTTAGTACTTGCATTTTTACTGATGTAAAGTTTTTTTGAATATTATGATGTCTTTTTGGAATTCAGAGGGTGGAGTGTAGCAGTTTGATATGGGTATGAATTCCAAAAACAGACATTGGATTATTCTTGTAATCGGATCTGTACCTGGGTATGATGAGTTATGATTAGGGCATTGAGTCCCCACTCCTTGGTGGGTGGGGACTCACAGATAAAAAGCATGCCAAAGAACAGAGTTGAGAATTTCCATTGCTGGAGTTTGATGGTAAAGACGTAAGCTGGAGCCCCAGGAAGTAAGCTCACAGAGGAAAGAGAGCCAGCCCCAGGAGGGAAGGAACCTTGAAGCCGGAGTAAAACAAGCCCCGGGAACGTAGGAACCCAGGAAGCCTGAGCCCTCACAGACATCGGCAGCCATCTTGCTCCAAATAGACTTTGGAGAGGGGAGTAACTTATGTTTATGGCCTGGTATCTGTAAGCTCCTACCCCAAATAAATATCCTCTATAAAAACAAAACAAAACTCAGCGGGAAAGCCCCCTCAGCTGAGGGGCTAGACAAAGGTCCTCACAGGCTGCTGGGTGGGCGGTGGGAGGGCAGCCTCTGGGGTCTCGCAGCTGTGCTTCCAGGCGTCTGTGTGTTCCCTGCATCACCTGTTGCACACTATAAAGGAAAAGCGGCACACAAGCCCAGGGCCGCTGTGTTGCTAACACATTGCGCTTCACGCCGAGCCTCCAGGCTGCCGAGGCGCGTCCCTTACATGTGTTCAGGAGTAAGCTTGGCGGCCCTGAGTCCACACACCTCCATTTGCTCATCTGGAAAAGTGAGGTGGCAGGAAAAGTTACTTTGTATCATGGCTGTGGGTACCAAGTGACTAATGCAGGGAAGATGTCAGCATGTGCCCAGCAGCCAGTAAACATCAAGTCACCTCAAGAGTCCTGGGAGCTGAGGATCGTCACCCCAGCGTTACACGGAAGGGGCCGAGGAGCGGGGAGGCTGCAGCCGGGGCAGGGCTGCTGCATGGGGGCAGGGCTGCACCACCTCCAGCAGCCTGCCTCCTTCGCAGCCCACAGGTGCACCAAGCAGAGCCCAGGAGTCGGGGCTGCTCCCATTGCCCCAAGCCTGGAAAGCAGAGGCATGACTTCTCCACGGGAGTTCCGCCGGCTGAGCTCACAGTCGTGGGAGCTCAGCCTCTGGCCTGGGCTCCACAGCAGGGAGCCCCCCCTGCTGAGCCTCCGTGCTGGGTCGAGCAGGCTGTGTCCCCGAATCCCTGGTCCCACTGGACGGCAGAGGCTGGCACAAGCTCCCTGGTGCCCCGTGACAAGGCAGGCGACTCTACCCCAGCCCTGGACCTGCAGAAGCTGGAGGCGCTGAGATCGCCCTGGGCCCCGGCTCCCACGGTCATGAGCCTGCTTTGAAGAGCGGATCGAGCAGAGCTGCGGTCACTGGGAAAGGCTGAAAGCCGCCAAGCACCTCCTGCTGACGGGTCGGGAGGGGCGGCACCCAGCAGTCCTCCCCCAGGCGCTCCTTCTGTGGGCTCTGGGCTCGGAGCCCCTGGGCCCCTGGGGCAGATTCGGAGGTTTAAGTCTTACCTGTACGCAGAACCACACTCAGTGCCCGGGAGGCTGCTCGGCTGGCCCCCTGCGTCCAGCAGCCAGGGGCAGAGACTCCGGCTCCAGGTCGGGCCAAGGCCCCAGCCCAGGCACAGAGGGCTGTTCACCTCGCCCACCTGCCCGGAGGTGACGCCCTCCCTGAAAAAGGCCCAGTGGACAAATACGAAAACTCTGGATCCAGCGTGCGCCGCAGGAGACGTGGACCCCTGCCGAGCGGAGGACGAGGGCCGGGGCACTCCCTCACTGCCTCCACGCCCGGGGTGCTGTGGGTGGACGTGTTTAAAGGCCAACACCTGGCGGGCGCTGTGCTTCGCTGCCTTCCCCAGCTCATGCTTTTAAAACATTCTTGATTTTTAAAAAGTATGTATTTTAAATTCATTTTTAAAAGATTCATAGATCACACAAAATGTTACATTAAAAAAATACAGGAGGTTCCCATGTACCCCACACCGCCCCACACCCCCACTCCTCCCACATCAACAACCTCCTTCATCATCGTGGCACATTCATTGCATTCGGTGACTACATCTTGGAGCACTGCTGCACTGCATGGATAGTGGTTTACACTGTAGTTTGCACTCTCTCCCAGTCCACTCGGTGGGGTATGGCAGGATATATAATGTCTGCATCTGTCTTTGCAATGTCATTCAGGAGAACTCCAAGTTCCAGAAATGCCCCGCTACCACACTGCCTTTTCCCTCTCCCTGCCTTCAACAATTTCTGTGTCCACCGTCTCCACATCAATGATATGATTTCTTCCATTGCTAGAGTCACAATAAGTCTATAGTAGAATACCAGCAAGTCCACTCTAGTCCATATTTTCTTCCCCAATCCTGAGGACTCTGGGAGGGTGATGCCCACTCCACCTCTAATTGCGAGGGGCTTCGATCCCTCATGGCTGATGGATGGGACTCTCTTACTTGCAGTTGTAGACTCTCTCGGTTCCTTTGTGTGGTTGATTTTTCAATAGACTATTTTTAATATATATATATATATATTTTTTTAAAGATTTATTTATTTATTTAAATCCCCCCCCTCCCCCGGTTGTCTGTTCTCTGTGTCTATTTTGCTGCATCTTGTTTCTTTGTCCGCTTCTGTTGTCGTCAGCAGCAGGGGAAGTGTGGGCGGCACCATTCCTGGGCAGGCTGCACTTTCTTTCGCGCTGGGCGGCTCTCCTTATGGGGTGCACTCCTTGCGCGTGGGGCTCCCCTATGCAGGGGACGTCCCTGTGTGGCAGGGCACTCCTTGCGCGCATCAGCACTGCGTGTGGGCCAGCTCCACATGGGTCAAGGAGGCCTGGGGTTTGAACCGTGGACCTCCCATGTGGTAGATGGACGCCCTAAGCCAAGTCTGCTTCCCAATATATATTTTTTATTAGAGAAATTGTGAGCTTACAAAACAATCACACATGTTAGAAAGAAAACCGCACCAATAGGAAAACAAAAGCTTACCCGATTGTGGAGGAGAAAAGAATTTTATTAACGATCTTGCAAGAACAGGTTCTTGATGTGGGTAAAATGCCTGGTGCACCACACAACAAGAAACAGTGATATTTATAACCTAACCCTAACACGCGGGTCCTTGCCCTGTTCCCCACTGATTGGGTACTCAGGGGTCACAGCCTATCCCAGAGGTCTAACTAGCCTACGTGGTTCCCGCTCTGATCCCCTGCTCCCAAGCACCCTACACTCCGGTGGGCTGGGCGGGCTCAGCGCCGCTTTCACCCCAGCGCAGTTTTCAAATTGGGCGCCGCTTTCACTCCTGGCCCCGCCCCCAGCACTCACCATTGGCCCTCCCTCATTTCCATTCCACTTTTCAAAATCTTGGCATGCCGAAGGCACTGGAACCCCTCCCCTTCCTCCTCAAACAGCAGAGCCCGTCGGGGCTGCCCCTTGTGAAAATTAAACGTAACCCTTTCCCGCACGCATAGCATGAGGAAGTCCTGTAATTGCCCCTCCACCAGCACCGCCAAGTGTGGGACATTTGCTACAGATGTTGAAAGAGTGTCAACAGACTATTACCAGTAACTATGGCCCACAGCACACACTTGGTGTGTTTTTTCCACATATCCCCTGTGTTAGTCAGGGTTCTCTAGGGAAACAGAATCAGCAAGAGATATCTGTCAATGGTATGAGAGTTTATGAGAGTCCCTCATGTGTCCGTAGGATGCACAAATCCAGGTTCCGCAGGCAGGCTGCAACCAGAGGCTCCAGTGAAAGTCCAGGGAAGGTCTTTGACCAGTTCTGGGAGACGCTGGCTGTCCAAAAACGAGCTGGAAATTCTCTCCCAATGCTGGAATCACTTCCCCCTTTAAGGCACTCCACTGATTGGATAAAGTCACTCATGGCTGAAGAGAATCTCCCTGGTTGATGCAGATGTAATCAGCAATCTATGCAGTAAAGTCACTGGTGACTAAAGCCCATAAATGTCCTTGTATTATAATTAGCCAGTGCTTGCTTCACCAAACAACTGGGCACAATTACCTGGCCAAGGTGACACATCAGCCTAACCATCACACCCCCTATTATTAACACTACGTATTAGTATTGTACGTTTGTCATAGTTCATGAGAGAACGTTCTCATGTTTTTACTGTTAACCACAATCCATCTCCTGCCACATGGTTCGCTGTGTTATACAGCCCCATGCCTTATATAGTCTCTCCAAAGTGTACATCAGTGGCTCTCACTTTCATCACAGACTTGAGCAGTTGCCACCCCAGTAAACCTTTGAACATTTTCCTTAGTCCAAAAGGAAATATCCCATACCCCCTATTATTGACTCTTAGCATTGATATAGTACCTTCTTTGACATCGATGCAAGAATATTACAAAATTGCTAACTATGGTCCATAAATTACATTAATTGTATTTTTCTCGTCCCGCACCACGTTCTCACCGCCTTGTAACTGTGACGTCCATTTGGTCTAGTTCATAGAAGAACATTCTTCTGGTCCACAGGTGGAGGGAGTGGTGAAGCTGCCACGTCCGTGACAGGAAAACTCACCTGCCAACCGACACCCCAGTGGGTGGTTCTGGGGCCGTGGCTTGGCCTGCAGGCCTCGGATGCACTTCCTCCTTGGGCAGGTTAGTACAGGGAAACGAGGCGCGCATCGTGGCCGACGGGCAGCACGGCCGAGGGACAGCACAGCTGAGGGACAGCACGGCCAACGACATGGCCGACGGGCAGCACGGTGGAGGGACAACATTTGGCTGACAACAGCGCGGCTGAGGGACCCCACCGAGACCTTGACCCCGACCTTGAGGTCCCACTTAACTCTTTCCTGGGCCTCCCCTTGGGCCTGGACATTCCAAACAGGCCTCAGCCCGGCCCCCGCCATTGGTGGGGTAACCAGTACAGCCGGGGCGCCTGCCTCAGCCCTGGCGAGGGGAGCAGTAATTCACAGTTCAAAAGGGACCGCACAGGCCGGGCGCCCCTCAGCCCAGCGCAGCCCGCACCGAGTCTCCCTGCGTATCCCCACTTGCTCTCCTCTCTCAGCAAGCTCTGTTTTCCCCCCGTTTCCCAATAAATCCTAACTGTCCTAACTAAACCGGTGTGCTCTTAAATTCTTTTGTGCAACAAAGCCAAGAACCTAGAGGCCGCCAGCGCCTTCCTGGCTCCGCTCCCTCTGCCCCCACGGCAGGAGGTCGTTCCCCCGACCTCGACCACCTCGGAGGTGGGAGGCTGAGCACGGAGGGGCGGGGCAAGGGCAGGGACACGACTCCCCACCGGGGTCCCTCTGGCTTCGCCCAGACCTGGCCTGCCCCCACTCCCATCTCCTCCCCGCAGTCCCCCGGAACAGAGTGCTCTTAAGAAGGCAGTGCTCCCCCGAGGGGGAGCTGGGCCGGTGCTCAGACAGCAGGACCCTCTGCACTGAAGCATTGGATGTCGCAGTAGGTGCCCCAAAAAGCCGTTCTTCACTGGAATCCGCGTCCCCGTGGGTTGGTGTGAGTCCATTGGAAACGGGACCTCTTGAAGACATTGCTTTAGTTCAGGTGCGGCCCAGTGGAGCGAGGGTGGGTCTCAAGCCACATCCCTGGAGGTCTTAGAGAGGACAAACCAGAAGCTGGTTGTTGGATAAGGCCTGCAAGTAGAAGCCGGAAGTTAGCAGAGTGGAAGAGCTGACCAAAGGAGAGAGAGGGGCAAGCCGATGGACCGCGAGGGTGGCCAGCAGCCTGCACCAGAACCCCACGGCCCACAGAAAGCAGGCCATGCGATAATTTTTTTATTAGAGAAGTTGTAATTTACAAAAATATTATGCATAAAATACAGAGTTCCCATACACCACTCGATTATCAATGCTGTTATTAGTGTGGTACATTTAGAACATTTTTGTCATTTTACTATTAACTGCAGTCCGTTGTTTACCATAGGGCTCACAGATTATGCTGTACAGTTCTATGGGTTTTTTTTTTAATTTTTTTTATTTAGTCTAGTAAAATATATACAACCTAAAATTTCCCATTTTATCCACCTTCAAATGTATGCTTCAGGGCCATTAATCATAGTTCACAATGTTGTGCTGCCATCACCACCACCCATTTCCAGTACATTTCAGTCAACTCAAGTAGAAACGCTGTACAGTCTAAGTACCAACTCCCCACTCCCTACCCTCACCCTGAGCCCCCGTAACCGCTGTTCAACTTCTGACTCTGACTTTGCTTATTCAAAATATTTCACGCGTGAACTCATACAATATTTGTCCTTTTGTGTTTGGCTTATTTCACTCAACATGAAGTCTTCATTTTCATCCACGCTGTCGCAAGTATCAGAACTTCATTCCTTTATGTGGCTGAATACTCTTCCTTTGTATGTACATACCACATTCTTTTTCTCCATTCAACAGCTGATGGACACGTGGTGGCTGCCATCACTTGGCTACTGTGAATAATGCTGTTATGGGTAGCAGCATGCAAATATCTATTTGCGTCACTGCTTTCAATTACTGTGTGTCTATTCTTTGAAGTGGGATTGCTGGGTCACATGAGCTTATAAACTGAATTTTCTGAGGAACTGCCAATCTGCCTTCCACAGCAGCTGCACATTTTACACCCCTGCCATGAATACGCATTCCTATTTATCCACATCTTTTCCAACACTTATAATTTTTCATTTTTTAAATAGTAGCCATTCTAGTGGGTGTGAAGTAATCTCTCATTGTGGTTTAGATTTGCATTTCCCTGGTAGGTAATGGTGTTGACATCTTTTCTTGTGCTTTTTGGTCATTTGTATTCCTTTTTGGAAAAATGTGTATTCAAGTCCTTTGCCCATTTTTGATTGGAGTATGCGGTGGTTTGAAACTGTACGTGCCCCAGAAAATCACGTTCTTAGAGCTAACTCATCCCCGTGGGTATAAACCTAACTGTAAGGAGGCCTTTTGATTGAGTTCCTTCAGTTAAGGTGTGACCCGGGGTGGGTGGTGGGTCTTAATCTTCTTGCTGGAGTCTTTTCTAAGAGAATGAAAGCAACAAGTTGAAACAAAACCCGGAAGAGAAGGGAGAGACCAGCAGACGCCACCGTGGGCCTTTGCCACCCGGCAGAGGAGCCCGGGATTGCCGGCACTGGTCTTCGTGAAGAAAGCGGCATCCTGATGATGCCTCGGTTCGGACATTTTCCGCAGCTTCAGAACTGTAAGCTTGTAAGCTAGTAAATTCCCACTGTTAAAAGTCAAGCCACTGATGGTATCTATATTCAGCAGCATAGCAAACTAAGATAGATTGTCTTTTAGTTGTTGAGTTGTAGAATTTCTTTATATATTCTGGATATTAAACCCTTTTTTGATACGTGGTTTTGAAATATTTTTCCCAATGCATAGGTTTTCTTTCTCTTTCATGATAAAGTCCTTTAATGCACAAAAGTTTTTAATTTTGATGAGGTTCCATTTCTTTTTTTTTCTTTTGTTGCTGTGCTTTGGGTGCAAAGCCTAAGAAACCGCTGCCTAACACAAGGTCCTGAAGATGCTTCCCTACATTTTCTTCAAGGACTTTTGTAGTCCTGGTTCTTATATTTAGGCGTTTGATCCATGTTGAGTTGATTTTTGCATATGGTGTAAGGTAAGGGTCCACCTTCATTCTTCTGTGTGTGAATATCCAGTTTTCCCAGCACGATTTGTCGAAGAAACTACTCTTTCCCAGTTGAGGGGACGTGAAAGCCTTGCCAAAAAGCAGGTGGCCAATGGAGTTTGCTGAGGGCAGGGAGAGGGCGGAAGAGGTGTGATATGGGGCATTTTCGGGACTTGGAGTTGTCCTGAATGATAGTGCGGGGACAGATGCAGGACATTGTATATCCTGCCATAACCACTGGATGGACTGGGGGAGAGTGTGAACTACAATGTAAACTATGGTCCATACTGTGTGGCAGTGCTCCAGGGTGCATTCCCAAATGCAACGAATGTGCCTCACTGATGAAAGGGGATGTTGATGTGGGAGGAGTGGGGTGGGAATAGGGGTGGGAGGTGGGAATGAGTTATTTGGGAACCTCTTGTGTTCTTTAATGTAACATTTTGTGTGCTCTATTTATCTTAAGAAAGAAAAGGACAATAATTTAAAAAATCAAAAAAATAAAATAAGTACAAAATAAAACAAAACAAAACAGCTGGCCAGGGGAGCAGATGTGGTTCAAGCAGTTGAGCACCCACTTCCCACATGAGAGGTCTAAAGTTCAGTTTCCAATGCCTCCTAAGAAAACAAATAAACAACGAGCAAACAAATGAGCAAAACAATGAGCAAACAATAAGTAAAACAATGAGCAAAAAATGAGCAAAAACAAAGAGCAAACAAATGAGCAAAACAACAAGTAAAACAATGAGCAAAAACAATGAACAAAAACAACACGCAGCAGAGGAGGGAGCCAGCTCAGGGGAGCCGATGTGGCTTGTTGGTTGAGAGTTGGCCTCCCACACACGAGGTCCGGGATTCAATTCTTGGCCCCAGTACCTAAAAAGAAAAAGAAAAATCAGCTAGCTATAAATATTAGGGCTGATTTCTGAACTCTCAGTTTGACCCCATTGGTCTATCCTTGTCCCAGTACCATGCTTTTGATAATTGTGGCTTTGTATTACGTTTTAAGATTGGGAAATACAAGACCTCCAATTTCAGTCTTCTTTTTCAAGATGACTTTGGCTATTTAGGGCCCTTCCATATAAACCTGATGTATGGCTTTTCCATGTCTGTAAAGAAGGCCTGTTGGAATTTTTACTGAGTTTACTGAATCTATAAATTGCTTTAAGGAGAATTGACAACAACATTGAGTCTTCCGACTCATGGACACAGAATGTCCTTCCATTAATTTAGGTCTTTGATTTACTGTAGCAATTTTTTTTACTTTTCTGTGTAGAAGTCCTTTATATTACTGGTTATATTTATTACTAGATATTTGATTATTTTAGTTGCTATTGTAAAAAGAATTTTTTCTTGATTTCTTTTTCAGATTTTTTCGTACTACTACTGGTTTTTGCATATTGACCTGGTACCCTGCCACTCTGCTGAATTTTTTTATTAGTTTTAGTAGTTTTGTGGAGGATTTATCAGGATTTTTTTTTTTTTTTGCATATAGGATCATATCATCTGCAAATAGGGAAATTCTCACTTCTTCCTTTCTAATTTGGATGCCTTTTATTTCTTTCTCTTACCTAATAGCTCTGGCTAGAACTTCCAGTACAATGTTGAATAACAGTGGTAAGAGATGATACATTGTATGATTTCAATATTTTTGAATTTATTGAGGCTTGATTTGTGACCTAAGATATGGCCTATCTTGGAGAATGATCCATGTGCATCCAAGAAGCATGTGGACCCTGCTACTGTGGGGTGAAGCGTTCTGTATATGTCTGTTAGGTCTAGTTAGTTTAGAGAATCATTGATCTTCTATTTCCTTATTGATGTTCTGTCTAGATGTTCTACCCATTATTGAAAGTAATGTATTGAAGTCTCCCACTTTTGCTATAGAACTATCTATTTCTGCCTTCACATCTGTTAATATTTGCTTCCTATGTTTTGGGCTCTGCTGTTAGGTGCATATATATTGATAACTGTTATGTTTTCTTGTTGAATGGACCCCTTTATCATTATATAATGATCTTCTTTGTCCCTTGTCACAGTTTTTTATTTTTTATTTTTATATTTATTTTTTTGTCCCTGGGAGTCCTCACTCCCCCTAAAGACCACAGTCATCCTGGAATCTTTATTCCTCACAGCCTCTTTAAAAACTGTTTATTGGCCCTGGCGAGGTACTTCTGAAAATTCCCATTCTGCTAGCTTCTGGAAACATGCCAATAAAGTTCTCAGCCCACCCCTGAGAAATGGTAGATACAACGGAAACTTCTTTTCTGAAATGCTACAAATCAGTTATAGCAGACAGAATGGCGACAAGGAACACCGTCACGCCGGGCTCCCTTTTTTTTTTTTTTTACCTCAATTACTTTTATTTATTTATTTATTTTTATTTACATTTTTTTCCGTTTATTTTTTTTTAATGTTACATTAAAAAAATATAAGGTCCCCATATACCCCCCACCCCCCTCACCCCACTCCTCCCACATCAACAACCTCTTTCATCATCATGTGGCACATTCATTGCATTTGGTGAATACATTTGCAGCACTGCTGCACCACATGGATAATGGTTTACATTGTACTTTACATTCTCCCCAGTCCACCCAGTGGGCCATGGCAGGACATACAGTGTCCAGCATCTGTCCCTGCAGTACCACCCAGGACAACTCCAAGTCCTGAAAATGCCCCCACATCACATCTCTTCTTCCCTCTCCCTACCCTCAGCAGCTACCGTGGCCACTTTCTCCTCATCAATGCTACAATTTCTTCCATTACTAGTCACAATAGTTCCATAGTAGAATATCAGTAAGTCCACTCTAGTCCATACTCTATTCCTCCATCCTGTGGACCCTGGGCTGGTGATGTCCTCTCCACCTCTAGATCAAGAGGGGGCTTAGATCCCACATGGATGATGGATGCAATTCTCTTGCTTGCAGTTGTAGGCACTCTTGGCTCCCTGGTGTGGTGGTTGACCTTCTTCACCTCCCTGTCAGCTGGCTGGGGTAAGTCCAATAAACCAGAGGGTAGGAGTTGCAAGTCCTCTTTGGTCACAGTAGCCATGTAGAAGCAGCTGCAGCTTCAATGAGAGCAACCTCATAATAGTTTTTCAATTTAGTCTACTTTATCTGATATTTGTATAGCTGCCTAGCTTTCTTGTGGCTACTACCTGCATGGTATATCAATTCCTCCCCCCCTATCCTTTCACTTTCAACCTACTTATAACTTTGAGTTTAAGGTGAATTTCTTGTAAATAGCTTATACTTGGGTCATGCTTTTTTTTTTATCCATTCTGCCAATCTCTGCACTTTCACTGGAGAGTTCAATCCCTTTACATTTAAGGCAACTACTAATGATGCAGGATTTTCTTATAACATTTTGCTATTTAGCCTTTGTAAGTCTTATACCTTTTCTGCCCCTAAATTCTTTCGATTAGGGAAGCGGACTTGGCCCAATAGATAGGGTGTCTGCCCACCACATGGGAGGCCCGTGGTTCAAACCTTGGGCCTCCTTGACCCATGTGCAGCTGGCCCATGTGCAGTGCTGATGCACGCAAGGAATGCTGTGCCACGCAGGGGTTTCCCCATGTAGGGGAGCCCCACGTGCAAGGAGTGTGCCCCATAAGGAGAGCTGCCCAGCGTGAAAGAAAGTGCAGCCTGCCCAAGAATGGCACTGCATGCACAGAGAGCTGACGCAGCAAGATGACACAACAAAAAGAAACACAGATTCCTGGTGCCGCTGATAAGGATAGAAGCAGTCACAGAAGAACACACAGTGAATGGACACAGAGAGCAGACAACAGGGGGAGGGGGGGAAGGGGAGAGAAATAAATAAATAAATAAATAAATAAATCTTTTAAAAAACTTCTTTCAATGAATGCCAGATTTAATGTATATTTGATTTTTTTGTATTGTACCATTTTTAGTCCCTTCTCATTTCTTTCTGTGTATATTTTTCATATGTCTTCTTTTCGGTTACCACGGGGTTAAAATTTAACATCCTAAATCTATAACAATCATATTCAATTAGATAGCAACTTATCTTCAATAGCATACACATAAGCTATTCCTATACCCCTCCACTGCCACCTTTTTTGTTTGTACTTGTTACAGATTATATATTTGTATATTATATGTCTAAAACATTGAATTGTAATTAGTGTTTATGCATTTGCATTTTAGGAACTGTACGAAGCGTAATTACAGTAGTAAAAATACACTACAGTAGTACTGGCATTTATAATTACCCATGTGACTGCCTTTACCAAGGGTCTTTCTTTCTTTCTTTAGGCTGCTTTCATCCACTGTCTTGTTTCTTTTCCTTTAAGTCTGAAGAACTCCCTTTGGCATTGCTTGTAGGGCAGGTCTGTTGGTGATACACTCCCCCAGCTTTTGTTTATCTGGGAATGTCTTAACCTCACCCTCATTTTTGAAAGTCTCACTGGATATAAAATCCTTGGTTGGCAATTGGCAATTGTTTTCTTTCAGCACTTTAAACATTTCATGCCACTGCCTTCTTGCCTCCAGGGTTCTGATGAGAAATCATCACTCAATTGCAACATGATTCCCTTGTATATGACACATTGCTTTTCTCTTGCAGCTTTCAGAATCCTCTCCTTGCCCTTGCCCTTGCCATTGGACAGCGTGATCACGATATGTCTGGGTGTGGCTCTCTCTGAGTTTACCCTGCTGGGGTTTCCTGACCTTCTTGTGTGTGCATAGTCATGTCTTTGGACGCTTTCTGCCAGCATTTCTTTGGCCATTCCTGCAGCTCCTTTCTCTTTCCTCTCCTTCTGGGACTCCCATAATGCATATATTGGTATGCTTGATGCTGTCCCTCAGGCTCTTAAGCTCTGTTTGCTCTTTTTCATTCTTTTTTTCTTTCTGCTCCTCCATCTGAATCATGTCAGTTGTCTTATCTTTGAATTCATTGATTCTTTTTTCCGCCATCTCCAATCTAGTGAATTTTTCATTTAGATCTGGTGAGTCAGGTTACTATAGGGTAAGAGGGAAGGCGGCTGAGACGCCGCGGAGAGCACGGCTGGCAGACAACACGGCCGTGAGCTCCACTAGGCGCCTCCTGAGGGAAGGCCGCTACCAGAGAACAAAGCGGGAAAGATGCCAGGAGACCCTGGCCACGGGACGCCATTCGGAGCGCTTCCCGGGGTCAAGGGGAAGCCTGGGGTACCCTCAAAGAAAAGGCCTCACCACGGCCCCCCGAGAGCTAACAGGTGGGCAGCCCATCAGAACAGCAAACAGCCGGGGCCCCTCC
Organism: Dasypus novemcinctus; assembly: GCF_030445035.2. Classification (NCBI taxonomy): domain Eukaryota; kingdom Metazoa; phylum Chordata; class Mammalia; order Cingulata; family Dasypodidae; genus Dasypus; species Dasypus novemcinctus. Next base: position 5,094,548 of record NC_080678.1, read on the forward strand.
CCAACGGTATAAAGGAGGAAAGACTTTAAAAAGGCCCCACGGGGAGCCCCCACCCCGTGCGTGTCCCCCTGCAGGATGCCTGCGATCCGTGTCTCAGGTTGTGCACTCTTTTCCTTTTCCTGTTTCTTAATAACCTCCCAACCCCTCGCCTACCCTGTGGCATGTCCTTGAATTCTTCTCTGTGACAGAAGCAAGAACCTAGAGGCCCAGAACCCAGAGGTTCCACGAGCAATTGTGCTCTTCAACTCCAGTATTTCTCTGGAGAGATTCCCATGCAGTTCATTTATTCTTTTCCTCAAATCCTTTAACTTGTCCTTGAGCGTATGAGGATAATGTTCAAAGAAGTCTCTGTCTGGTATGTCCCAAGTCTGGTCCTCTTTGTTGATGGTTTCTTCTTGGTTTGTATTTTTCTGTTGATTTTCTGGATTTTTATCTTGTTCCTTTAGATGGGACATCATTTCCTGTTTCTTAATTTTCTTTTAATCTTTTGTTTGCACATTGAACATTTTACTATCTTACATTCTAACCTTGGGATTTAGTCCACGAGCGTTCTTTTCCCCAGCTTGTATCCAGGTAGCGATGTTACACAGATTTCCTTGAATGCCAGGAGCTCAGCAAAGCAAACGCAAGTTCAGCCTTTGCAGGTTGGCTCTGCCCTCGCTGGTGCTCTGCTCAGAGCTTAGGCCCCCACCAAGGCCGACGCAGGCGTCTGGGCCTGCCTGGAGCCTGGAGCTTGGGCTTGCCAGGGGCTTTGGGAATTCTGCATTTACAGGTGACGGAGTTCTCGACTCCCTTTGAAAAAGACTTTCACCCGGCCTGGTGCTCCCTCGGGACTCAATGGAGGCAGACCTTTGCTGCAGGCCACTTCGGCTTGTTTCCCACGCTGTCCCGGCTGTCGGCGAGCCCCTTCCCCACCATCAGGACAGGCGCGTATGGGCACTGGGGCCGCGCTGCTTCCTGGGCGGGGCCAGGGACCCACCGGGGGAGCACTAGTTGGCTCCACCCCGCACTGTGCAGGGGTGGGGGAGGGCCGGCAAGGCACCTGGAGCCTCTGCTATGGCTTGTACTCTGTGGGGGGGGTACGGGAAGCAGGTGCCCAAACCACTGAGCGACACCCACTCCCCCTCCAATGGTTTCAAAGCTGCTTTTTCTTCTGCCAGCACTTGCCCCGCCAGTTCAGCCCTTTCCACTGCTTTCCGTAGTTTTGAGGACCATTACTGCCTTGAAGAGTCCACGGCCACCCTCCCCCCAGCGGGGCTGGGACGGTGGCTGTCCTCAGAGTGAGGCCGCGGACCACGATGGAGACGTGGGGCCAGCCCGCACCCCCGCGGCTGGGGACATCATGGAGCCGCTGCTGGGGAGGGGGCGCGCTCACCTGCATCACTGCGTTGACAGCCTCTTCCCCGGATGCCGGTGCTCCCCTAGAACCCGGGGCTCCAGAAAGGTCCATGCCGTCAGTTCCTGCCAGTTCCACCGGCGTTGGAGAGGAAGGCCTAACTCCACAACGCTCTCTTCACGATTCCTTGCCGATATCTTGATTTTGAACTTGCCTCAAACCACAAGCCAATCATTTCCTGTTGTTTAAGCCAAACTGTTGCGTGATATTTGTCGTAGCAGCCTGGCAGCGCCCATCCCTCCAGCCGAAGGAACCGCGCACACTCCGTGACTCCTCAGTCGTTCCCCTGTTAACAGCCCCAGTTGCTTTTCCTTGACCTTGGAGGAAGTGAAAATGCAGTTCCTTCAGGTGTGGGTTTGTGCAGCTGCTGTAACAGAGTCTGAGGCCAGGTGACTGGAACGAGTATCGGAGCTGGCATCAGGGGCCAGCAGGGCCACGCCCCTTCCCGAGGCTCTAGAGGGCCTTTCCTGGCCACCCCACATCCTGGCTTGTGGCTGGGTCCCCCCATCTGCCCCCACGGTCCCAGTGCCTCCTCTCCTGCTGCGGGTGTCCCATGTGCCTCCTGCCCTGACCGTGTCCTCTGCCCATCTCCTGCCCTGTCCCCTCCCTGCACTCGTGGACGTGCTGTTTCCACCGGGGGCTCCCCTTGCAGCCCCCGGATCCCTGAGTTCGGATCTCCTGGGCTGCCTGGTCATGCCCGGTGCCAGCCACGAGGCCGCCTGCCCAGCTGCCCAGTCCACAGCAGTCCCTTTCGCACAGCATAGCGCAGTGGATGATTTTTCTGCTGAGTCACTGCTCATCCCTCATCCCTGGAACAGGACAGATGTCCCTGCCCTCATGGAGCTGGGCCCCGGGACGCTCAGCAACTTGCTGCCTCCCGTCCACCTGCGGTGGGCCCGGGTACCAGCCTGAGAGCACCCCTTCTCCCAGGAACGTGACAGCCTTGTGGGGTGGGCCGCAGAGTCGCTCCCACAGGAGGCCCCACCCTCTTCTGTGCCTCGTGCCCCCTCCCGGGCACCTGTCGCTCCGTGCCGGCCCCGGCCGGTCCCCTGCACCCCTGGACTGTGCTGAGCCTGCAGACACACGGCTTCCCGCCCTTGCCCTTTCGGCTGCTCCCACTTACGGGCGGTGGCACATGAGCAGCGCCATGTGAGCAGGGGTGGCATGTCATTTCTGGAGCGATGCTTTAGGGGCTAGTGTCTGGCCATTCATACCCTTGCTGAGAGGGGGCCCTCATCCGTTGGGGACCCCAGGGAGCAGAGCCCCATGCCATCCCAGCTTGGGCATGAACACAAGGGAGAAACCAGCCCTTGCTAAGCCCCTGGGGTCTGGGGGTGATGTTTTCGCAGCGCGGCCCACGTTGGCCTCCTCCTGGCCTGGCGGACACATGGGCACTCAGGTCTTGAATTAATCATCACCGACTTGGGAACATTCCAGCCTCAAAGGCAGAGTCCAGCACCCATCGTCTGGACTTCGCAAAAAGCCGGAGGTCCGCCGAGCACCCCCGGGGCCGTCCTGCCACGACAGCGGTGCGGAGAGGCGCTCGCGGATGCGAGGGAAGGCGGGCAGGTTTCTGAAACCAGAGTGACAGCTGAGTGATGCGCCACTGGACCGCGCCTGGGGGTCCCGCGGGGCGTTCCCGCGACCCCGCAGCCCGCGCTCCGCGCGCGCACGCGCCCTCCTGCTCTCCCAGACCCGGAGAGTGACAAAGAGGCATTCCAAAGGTGTGACCTCCCCTCCTGCGGAGGAGGGGAACAGGAAGAGACATTAGTGGGTTCAAAAGTCTCGGTACGTGGCCGCAGTCACTGCGGGTGGGCGAGGCTGAGGGCGTGGCCTTGGGCCCACGGCGCCGACCGCGACACCGACGGGCACGGGGGCGCGCGGGCCCCGGGAGCGCGCGCAGGCCTTGGAGCCAGGGGCCCTTATGGGCCCGGCGGCGGCCTGGGGCACCCGAGTTTGGCGGGGAGGGGGTCGGCGTCCTGGAGCCCCGCGCGGCGCCGAGCTCACGGAGGAACGCTCCTGGAAGTCGACCAGAGAGACCGAGGAACAAACCCCGCATTTCCTTCGCTCCACGGCGCCGGGTGCAAGGGGCGAGGCGACGGCCCGCGCTGCGCCCGCGCTGCCGGGGCTTCCGAGCGCGCGGGGGCGGGCTGTCCCGGAGGGGCGAGGGGGACCCGCGCACAGAGGACACAGCGCGAGCCGGGCAGGGGCCCGGGACGCGGGCGGCTCGTACCCGCTCTCCCAGCGGGTCTGGGCACTGGCCCTGCGCGCCGCGGGGAGGCCTGACTGCGCCGAGCCCAGGAGCAACTAGGGCAGCGGAGCGCGGTGGCGCGCCACCCCAGCGGCGGACGCTGGGGCCGCCCGGGTCCCGGTCGCCGGCAGGGCGGGGGAGGGGCTCCGGCGCCAGGCCCCGCCCAGCTCCCTCCCGCCCGCCCCGCGCTGGCCGCGGAGCCCCGGCGACGCCTGCAGCCGCAGCGCAGGGTCGCGCGCCCGGCCCCCGAGCGCGGGGCGGTGCCGGCTGATCCCGACCCGGGTCGGGCCCGAGCGGCCGTTCCCTTCCGCCCCTGTCCCACGGCCCGAGCCCGAGCGCGGCCTCGCGGAGTGGGAGGGCGCGGACTGAAGTCCGAGGCCTCCCCCAGGCCTTCAAGGTAGCGGGAGCGGGGCTCAAGGGGGACTCCGGAGTCGCCGCCGCCACGACACTCCAGCTGGGTCCCCAAGGAAGTCCCCGCCGCCGGGACCGAGCAGAGCCGTTCCCAGGAACCCCGGGCTTTGGGGACCATCGGAAAGCCCGGGGGGTGGAGGCGCTCGCCGCCGGGAGGTGGCACGGCCCTGTGCACGCGTACCGACTGCCACCCTTCCGCGCCGGCGGCTACACCGGGCCTCACTCCCCGCCCCGCGCCCCGCCCCTGCCCGCCGGCTCCGCCCGCTCCCGCCCCGCGCTCTGTCCGCCGGCCCAGCTCGCTCAGCCGCGGGGAGAGCGCCCAGGCTCGGCGCGCACGGCGGGCGCTGCCCGACCCCGCTCCCCGGCTCCCCGCCTGCCCCCGGGCGTCCCCATCCCCGGGTCCGGCTGCCTGCTCCCCGCTCCCGGGCCATGAGCCCGGCTCCGGCCGCCGCGCGCTCCCCGGGCCGGCGATGAGGAGCGGCGCGGAGCGCAGGGGCAGCAGCGCCGCGGCGCCCCCCGGCTCGCCGCCCCCCGGCCCGCCCCCCGCCGCCGGCCAGTCCCGGGCTCGCGAGGCGGGCGATGCCCGCGTGCCGCCGCGCCCCTTGTTTCCCTGGAGCAAGTGGAGGAAGAGGATGGGCTCGTCCGTGTCGGCGGCCGCGGCGCGGAGGCCGGTGTTTGACGACAAGGAGGACGGTGAGTGCGGCACCGGGACCGCGGGCGGCGACCCCTCGGCCACCCCACCGGCTGCCGCCCCATCGCGCTGCGACCGCCCCGGGGGCCGCGGGGCCCGCCCGCGCGGGGGTCCGCCCGGCCGGCTCTGGGGACCCGCGCGAGTGGGCGCGCCGCGGGCGGGTGGGGTCGGCCGGGACCGCGCGACCCTTCGGCGGCTTTCGGGGGCCGGCGAGGCTGCAGTCCCCACGCGCGTCCCGGAGCCGCCCGTGTCCCCGGGCACGGTGGAGGCGTCGCGAGGAGCGGGCTCTGGTTATCACCGGGGGTGAGGGTCCGCGAGGGGGTGCCGCCCGCTGGGGGGAGCGTCGTGCTGTCGTTTGCCTCTTGCGGGGTGGGGGGGACCCGTTTGCGCTGCCGGGCGGCGCGGGTTTCTGGAGCGCCGGGCCCCACCACAGGTGGGCGGGTGTGGCCCTGGCCGCGGGGCCCCGGCTTCCCGGGGGGCGCCTGGACGCTGGAGCGTGCGGTGGAGACGGGCGCTTGGCTTTGCGCAGGTGCTCGGAGAAGTGGTTCTCCCGCAGGTGAGGCTGCCGCCGGAGCCTGGTGGCCCTGGGGTGGTCTGGCCCGAGCCGGGCGCCCCGGAAAGTAGGGAAGGGCCGGGGTGCGCAGCCGGCGATACCCGCACCTGGGGACTTTGACGTGGGACCCAAAGAAGTAGCTGCGCCATGTCAGCCTTCGGGGCGTTGTGGTAAACTCAGATGCGAACGCGCAGCTCCTTTCCCCACAAGTCATGCAGATAATTCGACTGGTATGATGATGACACGCTTGAAAATGTATTTTTTTGACATTTTCTTAAAATAGTGGAAACGCATTTTCAGCCTGCAGAGGTTTGATGGATCTTTGATAATTTTAGAGCACAGCCCGGTGGAAGAGCCTCGCTCCTTGTTCCGAGAAATAGTTTGAGCCTTAAGGAACAGGCGCGGGCGGCCCGCGTCCCGGCAGAAGGGGCGTGGGAGCAGGGCCTGCCTGCAGGGGGCGCCGCGGAGCTGGCTGGGTCCCCAGCGGAGGGACGTGGGACTGGCCGCCCCCGCCCCGCGCCGCCCAGGGCCACCGGTCAGCCGAGCGGGGCTTCCAGGCCGGCTGCGCTTTTTACGTGTTACTTGTTTGTTGCTTTAAGACATCAATCTTCAGCATAAGTGAAGGCGCAGGGCTGCTAGCTGGTCAGGAAGGGACCTGCGGCCAGCGGGACTGCAGGCCGAGCCGCCCCGAAACCCACCTGAGGGGCGCGCTGCCCAAACGCTGTTCTGACTGTGGGGCCTCCCCGCGCAGCCACTGCGGAGGGGAGACCCCGACTCCTCGCAGGCCCGGCTTCCAGCTCCTTTTTCCCTTTTCTTCCTGTTTTTTTGGCTTTGGAGGGCAGAAACCTACTTGTTCCTGGGGGTCAGGTCTCAGAGTTCACCAGCGTTAGAAAGGCCCAGAGACGGCGGAGTCTCCAGCGTCCCTCCCGCTGGCCCCGGCTCCCGGGCTGCTTGAGGCACCCGCGCACGCGCTCGCTCGTGTGGAGTGCAGCCACCCGGCCTGAGTGCGGTCACTGGTCACCGGGCCTACAGGCACTCGCTCTGCGTGGAGTGCGGTCACCCTGCCTACAGGCGCTCGCTCTGTGTGGAATGCGGTCACCCTGCCTACAGGCGCTCGCTCTCTGTGGAGCGCGGTCACCCTGCCTACAGGTGCTCGCTCTGTGTGGAGTGCGGCCACCCTGCCTACAGGCGCTCGCTCTGTGGAGTGCGGTCACCCTGCCTACAGGCACTCGCTCTGTGTGGAATGCGGTCACCCTGCCTACAGGCGCTCGCTCTGTGTGGAATGCGGTCACCCTGCCTACAGGCGCTCGCTCTGTGTGGAGTGGGGTCACCCTGCCTACAGGCGCTGGCTCTGTGTGGAGTGCGGTCGCCCTGCCTACAGGCGCTCGCTCTCTGTGGAATGCGGTCACCCTGCCTACAGGCGCTCGCTCTGTGTGGAGTGGGGTCACCCTGCCTTCAGGCGCTCGCTCTGTGGAGTGCGGTCACCCTGCCTACAGGCACTCGCTCTGTGGAGTGTGGTCGCCCTGCCTACAGGCGCTCGCTCTGTGGAGTGCAGCCACCCGGCCTGAGTGTGGTCACTGGTCACCGGGCCTACAGGCACTCGCTCTGTGTGGAGTGGGGTTGCCCTGCCTACAGGCGCTCGCTCTGTGGAGTGCGGTAACCCTGCCTACAGGCGCTCGCTCTGTGGAGTGCGGTCACCCTTCCTACAGGCGCTCGCTCTGTGTGGAGTGGGGTCACCCTGCCTACAGGCGCTCGCTCTGTGGAGTGCGGTCACCCTGCCTACAGGCACTCGCTCTGTGGAGTGTGGTCACCCTGCCTACAGGTGCTGGCTCTGTGGAGTGCGGTCACCCTGCCTACAGGCGCTCGTTCTGTGTGGAGTGTGGTCACCCTGCCTACAGGCACTCGCTCTGTGGAGTGTGGTCACCCTGCCTACAGGTGCTGGCTCTGTGTGGAGTGCAGTCGCCCTGCCTACAGGCGCTCGCTCTGTGGAGTGCGGTCACCCTGCCTACAGGCGCTCGCTCTGTGTGGAGTGGGGTCACCCTGCCTACAGGCGCTCGCTCTGTGGAGTGCAGTCACCCTGCCTACAGGCACTCGCTCTGTGGAGTGTGGTCACCCTGCCTACAGGCGCTGGCTCTGTGGAGTGCGGTCACCCTGCCTACAGGTGCTCGTTCTGTGTGGAGTGTGGTCACCCTGCCTACAGGCACTCGCTCTGTGGAGTGTGGTCACCCTGCCTACAGGCGCTGGCTCTGTGTGGAGTGCGGTCGCCCTGCCTACAGGCGCTCGCTCTGTGGAGTGCGGTCACCCTGCCTACAGGCGCTCGCTCTGTGAGGAGTGGGGTCACCCTGCCTACAGGCGCTCGCTCTGTGGAGTGCGGTCACCCTGCCTACAGGCGCTCGCTCTGTGTGGAGTGGGGTCACCCTGCCTACAGGCGCTGGCTCTGTGGAGTGCGGTCACCCTGCCTACAGGCGCTCATTCTGTGTGCAGTGTGGTCACCCTGCCTACAGGCGCTGGCTCTGTGGAGTGCGGTCACCCTGCCTACAGGCGCTCGCTCTGTGTGGAGTGGGGTCACCCTGCCTACAGGCGCTCGCTCTGTGGAGTGCGGTCACCCTGCCTACAGGCACTCGCTCTGTGGAGTGTGGTCGCCCTGCCTACAGGCGCTCGCTCTGTGGAGTGCGGTAACCCTGCCTACAGGCACTCGCTCTGTGGAGTGTGGTCACCCTGCCTACGGGCGCTCGCTCTCTGTGGAATGCGGCCACCCTGCCTACAGGCACTCGCTCTCTGTGGAGTGGAGTGTGGTCACCCTGCCTACGGGTGCTCGCTCTGTGTGGAGTGCGGTCACCCTGCCTACAGGCGCTGGCTCTCTGTGGAATGCGGTCACCCTGCCTACAGGCACTCACTCTGTGTGCAGTGCGGTCACCCTGCCTACAGGTGCTTGCTCTGTGTGGAGTGCGGTCACCCTGCCTACAGGCGCTCGCTCTGTGGAATGCGGTCACCCTGCCTACAGGCGCTCGCTCTGTGGAGTGCAGTCGCCCTGCCTACAGGCGCTGGCTCTGTGTGGATTGCGGTCACCCTGCCTACAGGCGCTCGCTCTGTGGAGTGTGGTCACCCTGCCTACAGGCGCTCGCTCTGTGTGGAGTGCGGTCACCCTGCCTACAGGCGCTGGCTCTCTGTGGAATGTGGTCACCCTGCCTACAGGCACTCACTCTGTGTGGAGTGCGGTCACCCTGGCTACAGGCACTCGCTCTGTGGAGTGCGGTCACCCTGCCTACAGGCGCTGGCTCTGTGGAGTGCGGTCACCCTGCCTACAGGCGCTCGCTCTGTGGAGTGCGGTCACCCTGCCTACAGGCGCTCGCTCTGTGTGGAGTGGGGTCACCCTGCCTACAGGCGCTCGCTCTGTGGAGTGCGGTCACCCTGCCTACAGGCACTCGCTCTGTGGAGTGTGGTCACCCTGCCTACAGGCGCTGGCTCTGTGGAGTGCGGTCACCCAGCCTACAGGCGCTCGTTCTGTGTGGAGTGTGGTCACCCTGCCTACAGGCACTCGCTCTGTGGAGTGTGGTCACCCTGCCTACAGGCGCTCGCTCTGTGTGGAGTGTGGTCGCCCTGCCTACAGGCGCTTGCTCTGTGTGGAGTGCGGTCACCCTGCCTATAGGCGCTGGCTCTCTGTGGAATGCGGTCACCCTGCCTACAGGCGCTCACTCTGTGTGGAGTGCAGTCACTGGTCACCGGGCCTACAGGCACTCGCTCTGTGTGGAGTGCGGTCACCCTGCCTACAGGCGCTCGCTCTGTGGAGTGCGGTCGCCCTGCCTACAGGCGCTCGCTCTGTGTGGAATGCGGTCACCCTGCCTACAGGCGCTGGCTCTGTGTGGAGTGCGGTCACCCTGCCTACAGGCGCTCGCTTGTGTGGAGTGCGGTCACCCTGCCTACAGGCGCTCGCTCTGTGGAGTGCGGTCGCCCTGCCTACAGGCGCTCACTCTGTGTAGAGTGCGGTCACCCTGCCTACTGGCGAGTGCGGTCACCCTGCCTACAGGCTCTCGCTCTGTGGAGTGCGGTCACCCTGCCTATGGGTGCTCGCTCTGTGGAATGCGGTCGCCCTGCCTACGGGCGCTCGCTCTGTGGAGTGCGGTCGCCCTGCCTACAGGCGCTCATCTGTGTGGAGTGCAGTCACTGGTCACCGGGCCTACAGGCACTCGTTCTGTGTGGAGTGCGGTCACCCTGCCTACAGGCGCTCGCTCTGTGGAGTGCGGTCGCCCTGCCTACAGGCGCTCGCTCTGTGGAGTGCGGTTGCCCTGCCTACAGGCGCTCGCTCTGTGTGGAATGCGGTCACCCTGCCTACAGGCGATGGCTCTGTGTGGAGTGCGGTCACCCTGCCTACAGGCGCTCGCTTGTGTGGAGTGCGGTCACCCTGCCTACAGGCGCTCGCTTGTGTGGAGTGCGGTCACCCTGCCTACAGGCGCTGGCTCTCTGTGGAATGCGGTCGCCCTGCCTACAGGCACTCGCTCTGTGTGGAGTGTGGTCACCCTGCCTACGGGTGCTCGCTCTGTGGAATGCGGTCGCCCTGCCTACTGGCGAGTGCGGTCACCCTGCCTACAGGCGCTGGCTCTCTGTGGAATGCGGTCACCCTGCCTACAGGCACTCACTCTGTGTGGAGTGCGGTCACCCTGCCTACTGGCGCTCGCTCTGTGGAGTGCGGTCGCCCTGCCTACAGGCACTCACTCTCTGTGGAATTCGGTCACCCTGCCTACAGGCGCTCGTTCTGTGGAGTGCGGTCACCCTGCCTACAGGCGCTGGCTCTGTGTGGAGTGCGGTCACCCTGCCTACAAGCACACGCTCTGTGGAGTGCAGTTGCCCTACCTACAGGCGCTGGCTCTGCGTGGAGTGCGGTCACCCTGCCTACAGGCGCTGGCTCTGTGTGGAGTGCGGCCACCCTGCCTACAGGCGCTCGCTCTCTGTGGAGTGCGGTCACCCTGCCTACAGGCACTCGCTCTCTGTGGAGTGCGGTCACCCTAGCTACAGGCGCTCGCTCTGTGGAGTGTGGTCACCCTGCCTACAGGCGCTGGCTCTGTGTGGAGTGTGGTCACCCTGCCCACAGGCGCTGCCTCTGTGTGGAGTGCGGTCACCCTGCCTACAAGCACTCGCTCTGTGGAGTGCAGTCGCCCTGCCTACAGGCGCTGGCTCTGCGTGGAGTGCGGCCGCCCTGCCTACAGGCACTCGCTCTCTGTGGAGTGCGGTCACCCTGGCTACAGGCGCTCGCTCTGTGGAGTGCAGTCGCCCTGCCTACAGGCGCTGGCTCTGCGTGGAGTGCGGTCACCCTGCCTACAGGCGCTGGCTCTGTGTGGAGTGCAGTCACCCTGCATACAGGCGCTCGCTGTCTGTGGAGTGCGGTCACCCTGGCTACAGGCGCTCGCTCTGTGGAGTGCGGTCACCCTGCCTACAGGCGCTGGCTCTGTGTGGAGTGTGGTCACCCTGCCTACAGGCCCTGGGTCTGTGTGGAGTACGGTCGCCCTGCCTAGAGGCGCTCGCTCTGTGGAGTGCGGTCACCCTGCCTACGGGCGCTCGCTCTGTGGAGTGCGGTCACCCTGCCTACAGGCGCTCGTTCTGTGTGGAGTGGGGTCACCCTGCTTACAGGCGCTCGCTCTGTGGAGTGCGGTCACCCTGCCTACAGGCGCTCGCTCTGTGTGGAGTGGGGTCACCCTGCCTACAGGCGCCTGCTCTTTGGAGTGCGGTCACCCTGCCTACAGGCGCTGGCTCTGTGGAGTGCGGTCACCCTGCCTACAGGCGCTCGCTCTGTGGAGTGCGGTCACCCTGCCTACGGGCGCTCGCTCTGTGGAGTGCGGTCACCCTGCCTACAGGCGCTCGCTCTGTGTGGAGTGGGGTCACCCTGCCTACAGGCGCTCGCTCTGTGGAGTGCGGTCATCCTGCCTACAGGCGCTCGCTCTGTGGAGTGCGGTCACCCTGCCTACAGGCGCTCGCTCTGTGGAGTGCGGTCACCCTGCCTACAGGCGCTCGTTCTGTGTGGAGTGGGGTCACCCTGCCTTCAGGCACTCGCTCTGTGGAGTGCGGTCACCCTGCCTACAGGCGCTCGCTCTGTGGAGTGCGGTCACCCTGCCTACAGGCGCTCGCTCTGTGGAGTGCGGTCACCCTGCCTACAGGCGCTCGTTCTGTGTGGAGTGGGGTCATCCTGCCTACAGGCGCTCGCTCTGTGGATTGCGGTCACCCTGCCTACAGGCGCTCGTTCTGTGTGGAGTGGGGTCACCCTGCCTACAGGCGCTCGCTCTGTGTGGAGTGTGGTCACCCTGCCTACAGGCGCTCGCTCTGTGGAGTGCGGTCACCCTGCCTACAGGCGCTCGCTCTGTGGAGTGCGGTCACCCTGCCTACAGGCGCTGGCTCTGTGTGGAGTGCGGTCACCCTGCCTACAGGCGCTCGCTCTGTGTGGAGTGCGGTCACCCTGCCTACAGGCGCTCGCTCTGTGGAGTGCGGTCACCCTGCCTACAGGCGCTCGCTCTGTGGAGTGCGGTCACCCTGCCTACAGGTGCTAGCTCTGTGTGGAGTGCGGTCACCCTGCCTACAGGCGCTCGCTCTGTGCGGAGTGCGGTCACCCTGCCTACAGGCGCTAGCTCTGTGTGGAGTGCGGTCACCCTGCCTACAGGCGCTCGCTCTGTGCGGAGTGCGGTCACCCTGCCTACAGGCGCTCGCTCTGTGGAGTGCGGTCACCCTGCCTACAGGCGCTCGCTCTGTGGAGTGCGGTCACCCTGCCTACGGGCGCTCGCTCTGTGGAGTGCGGTCACCCTGCCTACAGGCGCTCGCTCTGTGGAGTGCGGTCACCCTGCCTACGGGCGCTCGCTCTGTGGAGTGTGGTCACCCTGCCTACGGGCGCTCACTCTGTGTGGAGTGTGGTCACCCTGCCTACAGGCGCTCACTCTGTGTGGAGTGCGGTCACCCTGCCTACGGGCGCTCGCTCTGTGGAGTGTGGTCACCCTGCCTACGGGCGCTCGCTCTGTGTGGAGTGCGGTCACCCTGCCTACAGGCGCTTGCTCTGTGTGGAGTGCGGTCACCCTGCCTACAGGCGCTCGCTCTGTGGAGTGTGGTCACCCTGCCTACAGGCGCTCGCTCTGTGCGGAGTGCGGTCACCCTGCCTACAGGCACTCGCTCTGTGGAGTGTGGTCACCCTGCCTACAGGCGCTGGCTCTGTGCGGAGTGCGGTCACCCTGCCTACAGGCACTCGCTCTGTGTGGAGTGGGGTCACCCTGCCTGTGCGCACACAGTGGGGACTTCACTGGGCTTTGTTGTGAGGCAACACAGGGCAGGCCTAGCCTGGCCCAGGCCTGGTGGCCGCGGTGCGTGCGGGGACGGCCACTCCGTTCCGCTAGTTCCTGTCGCGCTGGCAGGGCGCACAGCGCAGGGCTGAGAGGCACGGTCCGGCCTCCCTTCGCAGCAGTGTTCCCGGCCCCTGGTGGAGGAGCTGCTGAGGGGCAGAGGAGGAGGGTCTCTCCGGAAGGGAGTGGCGCCCCTGGCCCGCAGCCCTTCGTCCTTCCCCCCGAGGGGCCCGAGGGGCCGTTACCTTCTTCGCCGGGGGCGGGCGGGTTTAAGAGGCATCGTGTTGAGCTGGGAACTTGCATTTTCTGGGACTGCACGGTTGCTATGGTGATGTGAAAACCTTCTGATGAATTTTTTAGATTAAAACATCCAATTAATTTATCAAATTGGGTATGCAGAGAAGGGGGGGGAAGAAAATAAGAGGGCACTTTAACAAAGTGCCAGGTAAATTTCCATGGAAAAAATAGCTGTGCCGTAAAAGACCTGAAATAGCCTCTGAGCCCGTTAATCCTCGTGGACCCTGAAGCGCGTTTCCGTCCCCGGCACGTGTTGGGGTTTGCCTGGTAGTCAGCCCCTCTTTCTCACCCCGGAACCGAGGCGCCCTGTCCTGGCCCCGCGCCCGCGCCGACCCCTCCGCCTCTCGCCTGCCTCCTGCGGGGAACTGGGTTTAGGACTGAGCTCGTGAGGGGACCTGCGTTTTGTCCGCTGTCCTGCGCCCGCGGCGACAAGCTGGACGGCGCTGAGCCGGGTCAGGTGCTTCCCGCCGAGCAGCTCTGGGGGTCGCAGCAGGGCTCGGCTTGCTCTTGGGTGCCCGTTCCCGTCCCCTGAAGCCTAATGTGGCACCAGTCCCTGAGCAGGTTTGACTTTTCCCAAGGAAGCTGGATTCGGGGAGACCCTCGAAGGTCGGGGTGCTTGTCCCACGTGGTGCTGGGATGGGTGAGCAGTAGGCGGGGAAGGGGTGCCAGATGCTCATTCGTTTTCTCAAATGAAAAAGCCTTTGGTTTTCCCTAATTTTAAAAGCATTTCATTTTTTTAAAAAATGTACTTTCCTGAAGTTTTCCTGAAAGACAAAGATATTATGACTCCAGCAGCCAGAACGCTCCTGGGGAGGGTTCTGCGTCTTGCGGCTCGTCTCCAGGCGTGGATGCACTCGGGCGGCCTGTAGACGAGCACTGCTTCCTGACCTGCAGCGGGAGCGCGCTCCGCGGACTGCTGTGTCGGCGCCTGCCCTCTTCTTTAACGCCTTGCCGCCGTCTCCTGATACGTATCTAAAGCATCGTTTATTGGCTAAATTCACAAAAGCAGTTCTCCCCCTGGCTGTGTACTAGACGATCTGGGTGCCCTTTAAAAACACGGCCGCCTGGGCCCGCTCCCAGAAATGGGTGCCGCAGTTGTGGGTGGGTGGTGGGGGCGGGGCTCGGGCGTCAGCATGTCCTCAAAGCTCCCCTGCTGCTCTGGGGGCGCAGGCAGAGCTGAGCACCGCTGCTTTCCAGTGTTCTGCGGGTGGATCGCAGCCTCCACCCCATTTCCATTGTAGGACGTTTAGCCGTTTCCATGTTGTAAATATTCTAAAGGATTTAGCGTGAACGAAATCGTGTGCACTTTACGTGATTTCCAGGATGATTTCCCAGGAACGGCACTCGCGGGTCAGAGGGGCTTGCGTGGCAACCCCCAGCCGCCCAGGCCCAGCTCCCTTGGGGGAGGTGGGGGGAGGCCCCTTCCAGGAGCAGGTGCCGTCGGGGTGCTGGGCGGAAGTGCTGACTCAGTGCATGCGGCCCCTGCTGTCGTGGGGTACCCGGGCAAGGGCGACAGTGGGAAGACGGCAGCCAGGAACCTGTGGCACGCGGCTGTGGAGGGAGCGCCTGGGGAGGGAGCGGCGGCGTCCAGCCCAGCGGGCTGGGAAGGGAGAGTGGGTTTTATGGCTCTAAGATGGCGTGAAAATTCTTTTTCCCCAAATCCTTGCCAACTTTGGGCGTTAGCGATAGTTTCATTTTTCTTTTCTTTTCTTTTTTGCTAATGTAAGCGGTAAAATGATTGCATTAATGCTTTGAGTTTCTTTGATTACTCATGAGGTTAATAATCTTCTGTATTTCACCTTCAGGGCATTTGCATCTCTTGTGAATTGCCAGCTCGAACCCTTTAAAGTCCCTTACCCATTTTTTAAAAAAAAATCTTTTGATGTTGCTATTTTTTTTTCTGTACAGATGCATTGGATTTTTGTGTGATAAAAATCATCACTTATCTATCTTTACGGTAATGTCCTGCTTTGATGCTTTCTTTTGAAAGTCTTTTTCAGGCACAATTAATGATAATATATAAACTTGCATCCAAAAATAAATTAAATACAGTAAACCTGCATCTCTCCTTCCTTCCTGCACGTCTGCAGTGCTGCTTTTTGTACTGGAGATTTCCATCCGTTTGAGCCTTTGCTCACGGTGCTGAGGGCAGGGGCCCCTGACCTCTGGTGCCTGTTAGTGCCGGGGGCCAGTGAACCCCAGCTTCCCAGGCCCTCTCCAAGGCGGGAGTGGCCGTGGATTTTGGCAGATGCCGTTTCCTTCGCCTCCTCCTGACCCTGGGAGGAGGAAGTGGTGAGGGGTGGTGGTGGCTGCCCTCCGAGGGACCCAGATTTGGGCCCCACCCCCTTGTGGCAAGGGGCTTCGGTGGCCTGAAGCCCCCTGGGGCAGTGGACGTCGCCGGCGCAGAGGCACTGCCGTGGGAGGGGCTGGGTGCCAGGGGTGGGGGGTGCGTGCTCCGGCCCTGCCAGGCCTCCCCTTGGAAAGCCACCGGCGCGTGCGTTCCTGACTTCCCATGGGAGGGGGGGGGGCTCGTGCCATTGCCGCCTGTCTCCCCTTTGGTAGCAACGTTTGGTCTAGGATGGACTGGGGACCTGCTGTCATATTTTTTATGTAACAAATGTCAGCTCCGCCGTGTCTATCCATCTGGTTGTGCACTTTAAAATGCTAAAAATACGCTGGCTTTTCTTTAAAAGATGGACCCCCCAGCTCTCCCGTTGAGAAATGACACGAGACCTCACTGGGGGTCATTGTCGCCCGGAGCTTCTCTGCAGGGGTGAAGCTCTGCAGCCCCCAGGGTGGTCCAGGGAGGGAGCGCCTCAGAGAAGTTCATTTGGAGCAGAGTCAGGTGGGCCCAGGGCAGCCTCTCAGGCCCCAGCGGCGCGGGAGCCCCCGGGGGGCTGAGAAACTGCGGGCGCTGCTGGGGCACACCCCCCGTGGCCGTGTTTGCCTCCTGCGGCCCCCTCAGCAGGGGACCCCAAGCTGGGGCAGGGGGCGTCAAACCACAGAAACGTGTTCTCTCCCATCCTGGAGGCCAAGTCCAAACGCAAATGGGTCAGCGCCGCCTGTGGGCTCTCGAGCGCCTCTCGCTGCTTTCCTCGTGGCCTCCTCGTGGCCTCCTCGTGGCTTCCTCCCCTGTGTCCGCGTCCTTGACTCTTTGAACAGGGACACCAGGCATGCTGGCGCAGGGCCACTTGCTCCACTCAACCTGATGATGTCTGCAAAGACCCCGTTTCCTGAGTCGCCTTCCTTGGTGCCGGGAGCTGGGACTTGAGCGTGGCTTTTTGGGGATGCAGCCCCACCCCGGAAGCAGACGCGTTGCCAGTGAGGACGGGAAGGCTGGGCGCCGGCTCCTCTGCGCCACCCGGGCGTGCTGCCAGGGCGTGGTCTCGGGTGTGGGCGTCAGACTCCTGTCCGTTGTCTGGAGAGCAGCGGGCACTTTGCGCAGCTGCCCGGTATTCGACCGGTGCCACGACACCAGGGGCAGTGGGGCGCGTCTTTCGGTTTTCCTTTCCTCGGGCTTGTTCCTCTCCGTCTCGCTCCTCTGTCCGCGGGGCGTAACCGGGCTCCCGCCTGGCTCTCCCTGCCGCGCTCCGCACCCACCTCCCCTGGTTTGAGCTGGACGTGGTCTTTTTCTCTGACTCCCACCCCAGTGCAGCCAGCACAGCCTGCTGCAGGCAGGTGTCCCTTGTTTCCCTTTGTCCTGGGTGGGGCCAGGCCTACAGAAGGGGCTCGTTTTGGGGTCCCATCAGCCTGAGTGAAGAGCGTCACTCCCGAGGGACTTGTGGGGGAGCTGGGGGGTCTGCACACTGGGCAGGATGCACCGTTCCCTGAGCCCCCTGGGTCCTGTGCTGAGGCCCCTCGTGTGGCCGCTTTCCTTCCTCGCACTGCTTGTTAGGAAGCTCGGCGACCTTGGCGAGCCCCTGTAGCGAGGGCGCAGGCCTCCACCGGGGGTCTTTTCCTTCCTCACCTGGGCACTGCTGACCTGTGCGTTTCTTTGTACCTGCCTCCTTGTGCTGTCTGTGTGTAACAGGAGGAAGGGCGGCCCACTGCTTCGCCCGGGCCGCCGGCTGCTAGTCACACTGCCACCATGTCTGTGAGACGTCCCACCGCCTCCTGGCTGTGTTCAGGGCCCCCACCTTCCCCACCTGCCTCCGTCTTGCAGGTAGGCGATGTCACTCATGAGTCACCTGCGTGGAGTGGAGGTGGAGCCCGGGAGCCAGCCCTGCAGAGCTGCTCCCCAGCCTCCCGTGACCTGGAAACTTTGCAGGATGGATCCGGGTCTGTCCCTGCACTGCCTCTGGACTTGGGGATTTTGTTTCGCCTGGGTGTGGGGGGGGCTGGCTCTGCACACCTGGGCCAGGTGCCCTGTGCTTCTCGATGATGGTGGGGTCACAGTGACTGGGGTGGGAGCCAGTGTACGTTGGTGGTGGGGGCTCTCGTGGGAGCGGTGGAATGAGCGCTGGCCGGCCTTCCGGGCCTTTCTGACCCCAGGTCTGTGACTGCCCTGTCTTGCTTCCTGCTCCCCCCAGCTGTGTGACTCTGCTGGTGGCCCTGACTGCAGCTGGAAGCCCCTCTTCCTGGGCCATGGGGGCCACAGTGTCCCCAGTGCTGACCCCGTGCCACTTGAGTATGTCACACGGCACCTGTCCGGGGCTTCCATTCCCTCCTGCCCAGGTGGGCACCCGTCCAGGGCATCCCATCTCCTCCTGAGCCCAGGTGGGCACCTCTCTGGGGCTTCCTGTCCCTCCTGCCCAGGTGGGCACCCGTCCAGGGCATCCCATCTCCTCCTGAGCCCAGGTGGGCACCTCTCCGGGGCTTCCTGTCCCTCCTGCCCAGGGGGATGCCTGTCCAGTGCATCCCATCTCCTCCTGAGCCCAGGTGGGCACCTGTCCGGGGCTTCCCGTCCCTCCTGCCCAGGCGGGCGCCCACCCGGGCTTCCGTTCTCTGGTGCGCCCTCCCCAACTCCTCCCAAAGCATGCCCGGGATCCAACAATGGAGTGATTTTAGTGAAATTTTGAGAGAATTTGGGAGTGGCGTCATCAATAAAAATTCTGGTCATTTCTCAAACCTGCTTTACTGAAGTCTTTTATTGTAAAGCCCCAGGCAGCCGGCAGAGATGAGGAGGCTGGGAGCACGGCCGATGCGCCCTCCTCCTGCTGTCCCCGCCCGCCTCTCCCCCACGCGCGGAGCCGGGACACCTCCGCGCTTCCAGCTCAGCCCGGGACCCGGTGAAGGAAAACCACTCCCGACGCTCTCTGAGCTCCAGAGCCAAGGAGATGGTGTGGGCTGGAGTCAGTGTCGCCCCCAATTTATTAAAAATAGGAACCCAGCATATTCAACCCCTCAGAGTGATTTAAAACCTTGACTTTGAATAGGTTTCTCTGCTTTCAGAGCTCACAGCCTGCCTCTTCATTTCACGGGCAAAAGCCACAACCTGCCAGGAAGCGGGAAATAACCTACTTCTGTGTGTGATTTCTCGGGGGTCATCGCGGCTGGATGCCCGTTTGGGGGGCCCCCCCAGTGCGTTGAGGAAGGCTCGAGCTGGGCTTGGCACCTTGCCTCCACCTGCCCGTGTCCCCCGTGTGGCTCGAGGCTCTGCTCACGACGAGGCCGCTGTCCGCAGTGGTGGGTGCCGTCAGCAGGGGCTTGCTTCTCAAACTAGGGTGCTGTTTGTGCCCGTGGGACTCCATTATCTGTTGCTGTCAGTAAACCACCCCAGACTCAGAGCTTAGCAGCAGCGACCATGAGTTCTTGGGCCGGGGCTTGGCACGGGGCCTGGCAGGAGGCTCCTCTCTGTTCCAGGGAGAGGGGGGCCAGGACAGCCACGCGGGCAGCCATGGGGGCAGCCACGAGGGCCATGGCAGCCACAAGGGCAGCCACAGGGGCAGCCACGAGGGCCATGGCAGCCACGAGGGCCATGGCAGCCACAAGGGCAGCCACAGGGGCAGCCACGAGGGCCATGGCAGCCACGAGGGCCATGGCAGCCACAAGGGCAGCCACAGGGGCAGCCACGAGGGACTCCGCTCTGCGTGGGGGCTTGGCTGGAGCAACTCGAGGCCCAGAGGCTGCAGGGAGAGTCAACGGGGTCAGGGCTGGGGTCGCGGTTCCTGCGTGGGCTGGCATATTCGTTATCTAGGGCTGTGTACCAAAGCCTCCAAACCGTAGTAGCTTCAAACGGTCACCCCCTGGTTTCCGAGCCAGCGGTTCGCAGTCTCACGAGGGGTGGCCTAGAGGTTGGTAGAGCCTGCAGGGCCTGCGCGTTTGGTGGGACTGGACGAGCCGCTTCCCAGCCCGCCCGCCACGCGGGACTTGGCTGGAGGCCTCCGCTCCTCCTTGCGTGGGCCTCGCGGGGGTGCTGCTTGAGCGTCCTCACAACATGGCGGCCGCCCCGCCCCCTGCCCCAGGGAGATGGGGGGGCGCAGTGGGTTTTAAGACCAGCCTCTGAAGTCCCGCATGCCACTTCCACCTCGTTCTGTTAGTCGGACACACGTCACCGAGTCCAGCCGCCCCTGGGGGGCTAAGCGCCACCCTCTGGAGGGAACGCCCGAGGACGTGTGGTCATTTCAAACGCCGCAGCCTGCAGCTGGTTCCCTGTGCTCCTGCGTGTTGTCCTGGACGCAAACGTGGAAAGACGCCTTCTCTAGGCCCAGCCCGCACCTGCCCCGCGTCTCTTCTACCGCGGTCAGGGTCGTGGCGCATGACCACATAGCCACGTCCTGCACCTGCTGGGCAGGGGCCGGGACCGCAAGGAGGCGGAGCCACCACCACCGCCGGCTCATCACTGTGCATAGGACACGGCGGCCCTTGGAGCCGTGCTCCTCCCAGCCCGGCCCGGACTCTCTTCTGGCACCTCCAGCCCGCAACGCCGCAGGTTCCAGCTTCGCCAAGGTGACAGCACGAGCCCGTGGGTCCCAGCCGCGTGTCAGCGCTCCAGGACATGCGGGCGGCGTGAGGATCTTGGAGGGGAAACGCCTTTTTGATTTGAAGTGTGTGCGACCCTCTTCCTGCGTTTGACAACAGGGCCCTGGAATGCCGGGAGCCAGGCTGGGCGCCGTCTCATCTCCCGGTGACTAGGAGCTTTGCTGGACGGTCTCGGCAACACCGGCCACAGGGCTGCCCAGGGGCCTGGTATCACCCGCCGGTGGCCGCCCCAGGGTGGTGTTTGCCAGTTTTGTCCCCAGGTTTTTTCCTTTTTACTTGACTCCTTTTCTTCAATGATGAAGGTCAAGTTTCTGAAATCCTATTTTAGATCTAGAGGAGAAAGGGTAATTTTTAAAGTTGGTACTGACTGGGCGGGGTGGGGGTAGGAAAAGAGGAAACAAAGGAAGGAAGATGCCAAGAAATGGGAGGGAGGGAAAGCTTGCGCTCAGCAGAGGACGGCTCTGGCCTGTGGCCGCTCGGGAGGGCCCATGGCGCGGCTGGTGGCCGGCACCTGGCGGTCGGCATCCCCGGGACGGCCGGCCCCGAGGCCACGTGGCCACTCCCGGGGGTCTGCGGGTGCCGTGGGCGACCGGAGCGGTTGAGGCTGAGACGGTGGCGCCAAGTGCCCGGCTCAGTGGCCCCTGCAGAGGGTGGACTCATGCCCCAGAATCCCGGCGTTTGGATCTGGCGCCCCCCTCCCGGAGCCCCCACCGTGGGTCGTGCGCACAATCGGGGGCTTTGCCGGTGAAGGTCACCCAGGAGCTTGGCGTCTGCGCACACCCCATGGGGGGAAGCATGTGCGGGGGTCACGCGGAGACAGGGGAGAGAGAATTCTTTTTTAACTTAAATTACAGAAGTCGTAGATTTACAGAAAAATCAAGCAGAAAGTACAGAATTTCCCCCATGCGCGGTTTTCCCTGTTCCTGTTAACCCTTCGCGGGGAGGGAGAATTTTGGGTGGAGCCAGGCCTCTGCCCCTGCCCCAGCGATGCCCACTCTTCTTGCTTCCAGGCATCCCCTGCCCCCCTCTGTACCCCCATCCTCAGCCCCCCGGCTGGCCTGGGCGGCCTCCTGGGTTGCGGCCGCGCGGAGGGCGGTGCGGGCCGGCGGTGAGGCTGCGTGGCTGACCTGGCTTGACTATTAATAGCGTCCTCTTCCACTCCCGAACGCGTCCTGGTTTGGGTGATAAATGATACGGTTGCCAGAACGATTTATTTTTCTTTTATAGCTTTTTATTATATAATGAAAAGGGATAAGAAAAAATATTAGAAATACAGTGCTTTATGTAATCGCAGCACTAATACAATCATTGGCAGGGTTTCCTATTACCTTCCAACCCATATTTGAATGCACTCAAGGTACATATTACTTTCTGGCTTTTTTTCCAATATGCTTATTTTAGGATATATTAGATCTGTAGAAAAGTTTTGACGAGAGCACAGCTCTCTTCAACAGTCCAGGGTGGGTTCCTCCAATGTTGCCTTCTCAGGTTAGTCCAGGGCGTTTGTCATAATGATAAAGAGGAGCCCAGGCCTACGTTATTATTAGCGCCGTCTGCCCTTGCTTTTCCCCAGGGTCCCTTTTCTGTCCCAGGGCCACCCAGCGCTCCACAGGACATTCGCTCGCCGTGTGTCCGCGGTGTCCTCGATCTGGGCGGCCGTTTGAGGGGCTGGGCAGGCTTTTGTGGGAGAGCCTCTGGGGATTCGGCCTTCTCATGGCCAGACGCCCGCGGGGTGCCTGCGCCCCCGTCCCACCCAGCTGAGGGTCTGTGCCGACCCCCACCGCTCGCTGTCCTGGCCTGCCTCACCACCCTCCCTGGGGAGCCCCGAAGCAGCCCACAAGGCGGAGCGGGCGAGGCCGCCCCTTGGGGCGGAAGTTTCTATGTAAATCCTTCTGCCCTGAAGACGTCTCTTGCAGATACTTTGTTACTGAGTCGTTTATCGATGGCGTGAGCCCGTGGTGTGTGCTCTCAGCTGGGTGGTGACCAGCACTCCCGTACTTGGCTGCTCGCGCTCTGGTTCGGGCCGGGGCCGCTCTCCTGGTGGCTCCTGGGAGCCTTTGGTGCCCTTATTCGTGGCATGGTTTCTGTTATTTTATTTTTCTAGCACTTTCTTTCTTTCTGGACTCCAGGAGGCTCCAGCCCAGTCCTCTCCCTGGGGGCCTGGCCCCTCCTGGCGGTGGGCCGGGTGGGGGCCCCCGGGCCTGCTGGCAGCTGCAGGGGGGGCGACCGCCATGGAGCGCAGCTGTGGCCACGCCGGCCTGCCTGGGTCTCGAACGCTTCCCGTGCTTCGTGCACCCCGAGCGTGTGCCCCGCGCACTGCCCCCTCTGGGGCATCTGCTGGGGTCCTGCGCCTGCAGCCCTGCGGCGAAGTGGCCCGCCTGGGGTCCCGGCCCGGCGACGTTCTCCCAGCCGGGCTTCCCCACCTCGGGCGCGTAGGGGCCAGGCTCGTGCACCCCCGGCCCCCCGGGCGGCTAAGCCTACCCCCCTTTGGATGCCTGCTGTCCAGTGGGCAGGGCCCGGCCCCCCACCGCCCGTGACTCTGCCTTGGGGGGATGCGCCTTCTGAGCGGCGGCCCCCTGCAGTTGGCTTGCCTGCTTGGTTTTGAGAATGCCCCAGGAAGCCCGGCCTGGGGGTGGGTGAGGGTAGCGGGGGTCAGCTGGGGGCAGTTGGAGGCAGCGGGGCGCAGCACGGGGCCGCAGTAGGCAGCCCGGGGGGCAGTGGGGGGCAGTGGGGGGGCAGCCGGGGGCGGGGCTGCAGCTCAGAGGAGGCTGGGAGCCTGGCCGGCCCCTCTCTGCAGTCAGGGAGGGTGCACGGCCAAGACCTGCGGGGGCAGCGCTGGAGCCCAGTGGTGTGGCCCCACTGCAGGACCCCAGGGCTTCCACAGCTGGGCAGGGTGGGGCTGGAGGGCGTGGGGGCCACCCCACGTGACAGGGCTGTCCCTGACGTCCTCGAGCCCGGTTCCTCGGCCTCGGCCCCGCCGAGGCTTGGGACGAGCCGGTGATGTGTGGGCCGCCTGGCCTCGGGGCTGTTGGCAGCACCCCTGGCCTCCCCACGCGTGCCTGAGGCACCCCGCCCCCAGGAGGGCAACCCGACGCGGCAGACCGGCTGGCTGCCCACTGAGGCCATGGCCCTGGCCAAGGACATGCCAGATCGGCCCCGCTGGGGCTGCCGGCCGGGGCCTGGGACTCATGCTGCTTTGGGAGCACTTTGGCTGCCCCCCCGGCCGCGGCCCCCTCCGCCAGCAGGGGCGCCCCGGCTTGTGGACGAGAGCATGGTGGCTCTGAGCAGCTCATGGGTGCTCAGTGGGTCCCGGGGCAGGCCGAGGGCTCCCGCCCCCTGCTGCTGCCCACACCCGGCCCCAGGCAGCTGTAGTGACTGCCCCAGGCCTGCTTGGCTCGAGCACCTGAGGGCAGCTGGCTGTGTGTGTGATGAATGTGTGCAAGGGGAGTGAGGGTGCACAAGTGTGATTGTGGTGTGAGCCTCTGTATATGGGTGTGAGTGTGAACACTGAGTTCCTAGATGAGTATTAGTATGTACATGCATGTGTGTGTATGCAAGAATATGTGTGAGAGAGTATGTGTGGAAGAGTGTAAGTGAATGAGTGTGTGTATGATGAATGTGTGAGTGCACAAGTGTGAATGTGATATGAGCATCTGTATTTGGGTGTGTGTGAGTGTGAACATTGAGTGTGTGTGAGTGTATTGATGTGACTAGTGCATTAGTGTGTGCGTGTATTAGTGCGAGTGTGTATTAGTGTGTGTATTAGTGTGACTGTATTAGTGAGTGTGTGTGAGTGTGTTAGTGTGGCTAGTGCATTAGTGTGTGCGTGTATTAGTGCGAGTGTGTATTAGTATGACTGTGTGTGTATTAGTGTGTGGGTGTGTAGAGGGGGGCAGCAGCTGGGCCCCAGGCCTGGGTGTGGGTGAGGCCCCGGCTGGGCTGCCCGGGGCTGTCCTCGGGGTGTCTGGTGTCTCCAGCCATGTCCAGTGTGTCCAGCTCCCGGGCCCTCAGGCTGCCCTGGCTCTGTGCGCCCGGCCCAGACCCCTGCGGAGGTGCCGAGGTGCCCGTGGGGGCGGCGGGCGGTGGGCTCGCAGGTCCTGCCTCCTGTGTCCTCGCCCGCGGGGGACGCTGTGCTTCTGGAGAGACGTCCAGGGCTGGGAGGGGCAGGGGCCACATCGCTTGTGCCCATGTGCCCCAGGTGTGCTGTTGTGTCTCCGTGACGATCACCGTTGCCACCGGCACACTTCAGTCTTGGTGTCCACCCAGGAGTCCAGTGGAGAGGGAAGGAAAGAATGTTGCCTTGTGCAGTGCCCAGCGCGGGCTTACAGAGGGTCTTCTGGAAGGCTTCAGGCCTGACTTGGTCAGCAGGGGCGGCCGCTGCTAGACGAGCCTGTCCTGGGGCTCCTTGGTCCTTGGAACCGAGCCCTGCCCTCTCGCTGGAACGCCATCTCCAGGCCCCACACGTGCAGCCTGGCGTGCGAGCCCATGGGCACGGCCAGGGCCACCAGAGCAGTAGTGTGCTGGTGGTTCCTTTACCGAAATGAACTCAAATTCCCTGTAATTAAAGAAGAAAAAGAAAAAAGCAATGCTCCAGAGAGTATAAATCAGCTCATCTGCAGACTGAGTTAATTGGAATGGTTCAGAAAGTTTCCTTTAATTACACTTGCCATTTAGCACTTGCTTTTCTCCCAAGTGCATTTGCCTGTGGTTTCATTTTTTTCAAATGAGCAAACAACGAGTTCCCACAACAAAGTAAATCATTATCAGAATGAAAGCGGGAACTGGGGAGGCGTGAAAGAAGAAGCCGTGCTGTCTTCCCTCTCTACTTCTCAGGGCCTTGCACGCAGCAGTCGCCCAACAAATGCTTGTTGAATTTAAGGTTGGGTAGAAGGAAACAGAGGCATGAATGTGGAAGCACTCAGGCAAATCTCGGCTGGGGCAAGGGCACATGAGAGCTGGGCTTTTTGACCAGGTGAGTGTCGTGGAATGCTGGGTCTTGAGGGAATGTTCTGGAATGGCCCAGCCCTGCTCTCCTTTCTGGCAGGGTCCTGGATTTGCTCACGGGAGTCCCGGGTTGTGAAAGCACCTGCCCACTCACAGTTGAGCTTCTCATGTTGGCAGATGTGGCATCTCCAAGGCGATGCCCAGTTGGAAATGCTGGTGTTGGGACCTTCGGTCTCCCTGACTGATGATACTGAGCATCTTTTCGTGTGCCTACTGGCCATTTGGAGGGGTTATTTTGTGAAGTGTGTGCAAGTCTTTTATTAGTGTTGAGTTGCTGGTGTTCTTTAACTATTCTGGATTCAGGATATTTGGTGGCTATGTGTATCGTGACCTTTTTCTCCGAGTCAATAGCTGGCCCCTTCATTTCCTCAAGGCTGAGTTTTCATGAGTGGTCCTTTTTCGGTTAATACTTAGGTCTAGAATCTATGTCAAATTAAGTTTTGTGTAGAGTGAAGTAGGAGTTGAAGTGCATTTTTTTCTGTGTGGATATCCAATTATTCCAAAACCATTCATTGAAAAGCCTTTCCTTTCTCCATTGGATTGCCTTGGCGTCTTTGTCAAAAATCAATTCTTCAATATGTCTGGGTCTATTTCTGGAATCTCTTTTTGTCTTTCCTTACACCAATGACACACTGTCTTGATTACTGTAGCTTTATAGTAAATCTTGAAATAGGACAGTGTAACTCGTTCAACTTTATTCATTTCACGAAATTGTTTTGGCACTTCTAGGTCCTTTGCGTTTGTATGTAAATTTTAAATCAGTTTTTCAAGTTCTACAAGATAGCCTGCTGAGGTTTTGATTACATTAAATCTATAAATCAGTTTTAGGGAGAATGGACATTCTAATTATATTGAATTTTCCAATCTGTGAACATGGTATGTCTCTCCATTTATTTCTTTAATTTCTCTCATCAATATTCTGTAGTTTTCAGTACACAGGCCTTGCACATCTTTCATTAAATTTATCCCCAAGTATTTTTATGTTTTTGATGCAATGGTAAGTGTTACTATTTTTAATTTTAGTTTTATCATTGTTTTATGGCTGCCAATGCAAAGTACCAGAAATGGGTTGGTTTTTATAAAGGCAATGTATTTGGGTTAAAAGCTTACCGTTCTGAGGTGATGAAATATCCGAATAAGGTACTGTCAGAGGTGCTCTCTCACCCAAGTCAGCTACTGCCGACGCTGCTGAGCGGCCACGTGGCCATTCGAGATGGCTGCCCCCTCGCCGCCTTCCCCTCCGCTCTCGTCTCTTGGCGCCCAGCTCTGAGCAGCCAGGCAGGGGGCTCGTCTCTGTCTGGGCCTCCTCTCTCAGCCTTGGCTGCTCCTCTTTCTTCCTGAGTTCAGCAGCAAGCTGTCAGCACGGGGCTCGCCTTTCCCCGGGCCTCAGCTCTTGGAGTCTCTTGGGGCTTCTCTCCTTCAGCTCAGCTGTGGGCAGCCTGGAGTCCTCGGTCCCACACACAGGACCAAAAGGGCGGCTTCCTTTATCTGTGTGTCTCTCTCTTTGTGTCTTGGTTTAGATCGGACCCAGCAGGAGGGCAGAGACCCAGTCTGAGCCCCACCTCACTGGTGTGGTCCAGTCAAGGGCCCTAAAGGCAGCTCATCAAGTCATCTGTGCTCAGGACCCTCACCCGAAGGCCCCCCCCCCCACACAGGAATGGATTAGTTCGAAATCGTAATCTTATCTTTTTGGGATTCACCAAATTCAAACTGCCACAGGCTGGTTATGTAGAAATAGAGTTAATTTTTAGCATCAGTTATTTTGAATTATAATTTATGTAAAGTAAAATTCACCCATTTAAGTATACAATTCAGTGAGTTTTGACAAATATATATAGTTCTGGAACTACCACCGCAATCAATATTTCTATCTCCCCAGAAAGTTTCCTCATGATCCTTTCCCATCAATCCAGTGATGTGCTGGCGAATGTGGGGGCCAGTTCTACACCTCGCTTCCCAATCTACACCTCGCTTCCCCACTCCATGGCATCTTGGTAGCTTGAAATTGGCCGGGGGGCTTACACCATGGAAATCAGCACACACTTCAAGTCGGTTTTGTTTTGTTTTTAAGTGGGGGAGCCTCTTCATGACCACACCGCTGAGCAAACCCCGGCCCTCGCCTCCAGCCCGTGGCAGTCACTAATTTGCTTTCCAACACTATAGTTTTGCTATTTCCAGAAAGTCACATAACTGGCCTCATTGAGTATGTGGTCTTGTGTCTGACTTTCACGAGCACAATGCTTTGAGATGTATTGATTTGTGACATGTGTCCTTTTTACTGTGGAGCAGTGTTCCAGGTTCGATCAAAGTTTGTTTATCCGTTCATCAGTTGATGGACATTTCTGATGTTTCCAGTTTTGACAATAATGAATAAACCTGCTATGAACATTCCCAAACAGGGCTCTGAACCCACACAGGTTTTGTTTCTCATGAGTAAATCCCTAGGAGTGAAATTGCTGGGTCACCTGGTAGCTTCATGAGAAATTGCCAAACTGTTTTCCAAAAGGGCTCTATTGTTTTATATGCACACAAGCAAGATGTAAAAGATACAGCCACTCCACATCCTTGCCAACTTGCTCTTGTCAGTCTCTTGAATTTTGACTGGGAGTGTATTGGCATCACCTCGTGGTTTTAGTTTGAATTTCCCTCAAGTCTAATGATGTCCATCTCCTTATGAGCTTCTGCTATTCACATATTTTCGTTGGTGAAGTGTTTGTTGATATCATTTGCCCAGTTCTTTTAGTGAGATGTTTGTCTTAGCATTGCGTTGATGAAGCTCTTTGTATATTCTGGATACAAGGCTTTTGTCAGATACATGCCTTGCAGTATTGATCTCATAATCTGCGTCATGCCTTTTCTGTACTTAATGGGGGTTTTGGGAAAAAAGAGAAGTTTTAAATTTTGATCAAGTCTGTTGGAGAAAACACGGCTCTTACTGGGACATGGAGACTGACCATAAGCAAAGAATTTATTTATTGAGAAGCTCTCCCAGCGGAGGGGGTCTGAAGAACAGACTTTAGTCCCCCCACCAGCGTGGTGGGGTCTGAAGAGACTTCAGCCCACTCCTGGAAGGGGGGACTTGAATTTATGCAGAACTGTCCTAGGCTGGGAAATGACAGTTAGTGGGAGGGGGGTTGAGGGTCCGAGTGAGGTAGTGGGAGGGGCTTGAGGGAGTCCGTGGCTTCTTGGAATGCTGCAGGAGCAGAGGTTTCTTTTGATCTGTAAGGTTTCAAAGGGTTTGCAAATGCTGACGGTTTCTGTCTCCATCCCCTCTGATATGCAGACGGTGAAGATTGCTCCCTTTACTCCTGTTGCTATGGGGTTACCTTTACTTCTGTTTCTGTGGGGTTTCTTTGTTTAACCTGTGGGAAAGTGCCACACGGAGAAGGGGGTTTACCTTTTCCCCAATGCATGTCAGGGGAAACTGAGGTACAGCTTGTTAATTATTGCAAACTTCTAACAAAGTCCGATTTACAATTTCTTCTTTTGTGGTTTATTTTTTGTGTGTCCTTTCTAAGAAATCTTTGCCCAACTCATGGTTACAAAGATTTTCTCCTGTTTTTTTTTTTTTTTTTTTTGTAGAAGTTTTATCATTTTAGCTCTTACTTTTTATGTTACACTCTAAGTTAATATTTGTATTGGTTCTCCCTCCCTCCGCCTTCCTCTCCATCCCTCTCCCTCTCCCTCCCTCCTTCCTTCCCTTTCTTTTCCATTCATTCCCTTTCTTTTTTTCCTTTACTTTCTTTTTTCTCAATTCGGATATCTTATTTGTTCCAGTACCTCTTGTTGAAATGACCATCCTTTTCTCATTGGATTACCTTGACACCTTTCTTGAAAATCAGATGAAGTTATAATTTTGGATCTGTTTCTGGACTTTACTCTCTTTTGACTTACTTGTCTACCTTTACACCAAGACACATGAATTGATTGCTGTAGCTTTCTATGCGTCTTGAAAGAAGGTATATACCCCTCCAACTTTGTTCTTTTTCTAAATTGTTTTGGCTCTCTAGATCCTTTTTGTCTTTCCATGTGTGTTTTAAACCAGCTCATCAATTTCTACATATGAATTGGCTGGGATGTTGATTGGAATTGTGTTGAAACTATAGAGCAATTCGGGGAGAATGGACCTCCTAAATTTTGAGTTTTCCCATCTATGAACATGGCATGTTGTGTCATTTCTTTTGGGCTATTTTTAAATTTCTGTCGGTGTTGTGTTACAGTTTTCAGTGTATAGGTATTGCACATATTTTTAAGCTTATCTCTACAAATGTTGTTTTTTGAAGCACAACGAGTACGTGTATATTGACTTTGTATCCTATAGCCTCATTGAACTCTTTTAGTGTTTCTAGGAATTTCTTTGTAGATTCCCTGTGGTTTTCTATGTCACAGTCATGTCACCTGTGAGTAAAGACAGTTTTACTTCTTCACGCCTAGTAGCACTTTATAGAACCTCCTGCACAGAGTTGAATACAAGTAGGGACAGCAGGCACCCTTGCCTTGCTCCTGATTTTCGGAGGAAAGCATTCATTCAACATCTCACCATTAAGTATAGTGCTAGTTGAGCTTTTTCAAAGATGCTCTTTATCAGTTGGAGGAGGTCACCTTTTCTTAGTTTTATGTTGTTTTTAATAGTTGTTGGATTTGGTCTATTTATGTTGGCAAATTAAATTTGCTAATATTCCTTAATGACTTTTGTGTCTATGTTCAGGCAGGATATTGGTCTACGTTTTCTTTTCTTTTAATGCCCTTGCTTGGTCAGATTTGGTACCAGGTTTACACTGGCCTCATAGAATGAGTGGGGAGGTATTCTGTCCTGCATTTTCTGAAAGAGTTTGCGAGAGACTGTGTGGTTGCGTCATTAAATGTATGCTAGAATTCACGTGTGCCAGTCGAGCCTGGACTTTTCTTCGCAGGAAGGTTTTATTTATTTATTTATTAAATATTTTATTTATTTCTCACCCCCCCCAATTGTCTGCTCTCTGTGTCCATTCACTGTGTGTTCTTCTGTGTCTGCTTGCATTCTTGTCATGTAGCACCAGGAAACTGTATTGCATGGGGCACCCCTACATGGGGGACACCCCTGCATAGCACGGCACTCCTTGCGCGCGGCAGCACTGCACGTGGGCCAGCTCACCACACGGTCAGGAGGCCCTGGGTATTGAACCCTGGACCCTCCATGTGGTAGGCAGACGCTCTTTCAGTTGAGCCACAGCTGTTTACCCGTAGGAAGGTTTTAACTACAAATTCAATTTCTTTAATTGATATAGGATTATTCAGATTTTGTATTTCTTCTTGTGTTAGTTTTGGTAATTCGTGTAATTCAAGGAATGGAATTTGCCCTTTTCATCACAGTTTTCAAGTTTATTGGTATAAAGGTATTTTCCTTCCACTGTCTGTGGTTGCATTTCTTTTTATTCCTCTCCTTTCCTTTCTGTCAATAACAGAAGGAGGAATGAAAAGCTCAGCTGTAATATCTGCCATCAGTCTACTTTTCCCCTTTAGTTCCATTTGGTTTTTTGCTTCATATATTTTGTTCTGCTTTGGGATACATACACATAGGATATTATGCCTTCTCGAGAAATTGAATCTTTTATAATTATGAAGTGTACCTGTTTATCACAGGTGATGGTCCTTGTCCTAAAGTCTACTTTGGCATTTTTACAACCACTATAGATTTTTTAAAAAACTTTTTTCTCTCCACTCCCTGTCGTTCTGCATTTGCTGTGTCTGTTCGTCTCCTTGTTTCTTTAGCAGGCACCACTGATGTGGGAGGAAGGCACCTAATTGCTTGAACTACCTCTGTTCCTTGTTTTGCTGTATCTCTCATTGTGTTTTCCTTCTTGTGTCTCTTGTTGCTTCATCTTGTTGTGTCAGCTTGCTGCACCCGCCCTTTGCGCCAACTCGCTGTCTTCTTTAGGCGGCACCAGGAACTGGATCACGGACCTCCCATGTTGTAGGCAGGAGCTCAGTAGCTTGACCCGTATCTGCTTCCCAGAACTGCGAATTTTTAATGATTAGTGTTTGCATGGTATTTCATTTTCTAAACCTTTTGCTTTTTAACATATCTGTGCCTTTAAAAAGGGAGGGAGTCTTTTATAAGAACCATATAGCTGTATTGCTTTTTTTAAAATCCAGCCTGTTAATGTCTGCTTTTTCATTGGAATGTTTAATCCGTTTACATTGAATGGAATTATTTATATGGTTGGGTTTAAGTTTGCACTCCTGTTATTTTGTCAACTTTTAGCACTTTATTTTTCTTAGACCATAGATGCAGTTGACTCTCAAATTTACTCAATATCTTGCTATTTTTTTTAAAGTTTTCCAATCTGTTCTTTGTTTTTGCTTGTTTCTCATCCATTCTCCAGGTTAGATTAGAGACCCTTTGAAGGCAGGGAAATTGGTTTGCCACAGACCACCACACCTTAGAACTGTGAATACACACTGAGGTCATCCCTGGCCTGGGGGCAGGCAGGGGCCAGGGCTGCAGGTCTTTTCTGCTTGTCCAGAGGCAGAGGCCGGTGCCGCTGGCTGCAGGTGGCTCTGTGGACGCTGCGGCACTCAGGGTCCCAGGAGGGGAGCGGCCCTCTGGCCTGAGGTGCGGGTTGGGATGCTTTGCTGCTCCCAGGCCTGCCTCCTGTGTCCCTGCCCGGTGGCCACTACCTCCAGTCTGGGGGGCTCCCCCGAGCGCCAGCAAGTTCCCTGCAGACCTCCCTGTCTGGCTCGCCAGCCGGGTGGGGTGGCAGCTCATTTGGGATCGACCTTTCCCTGGGTGCCGGGCTGCTTCCTCGAAGTCGCTCTGCAGGGCCAGTGGCTGCGAATACATCCACTGGCCCCGCAGCAAGTCCAGAGATGGGGAGAACCTGCCGCCAATCCTGGCACCGTCTGCGGCCAAACAGGCGCTGCTTGGTAGGCTCCGCACGGCTTGCCGAGCGCCTGCCTGTCTCGGCTCCCCGGTACCTGTGACGAGTGGGCGTGGGCCGCGTCCCTCTCCTCCTTTGGGACACCTGGACGTTGGGTGTTGTGTGGGCGGGGAGGGGGCGCCGGGGCCAGCAGCCTGGGAGCGTGCCGAGGGCGGGAGCCACAGCGCGCCATCTGGAGCGGTGGCGGAGCGGTGGCGGAGCGGTGGGAGGTGACAGCGGGTCCTCGCTCGTGAGCTGCTGCAGGAGCAGAGCCAGCCCGTGCGTCATCGCCGGCACGCCCCGCGCCGTGACCGAGACGCCGGGGCCATCTCCATGACAGCCTGGTGGAGTCCTGCTCCCTCGAGTGGCCTCCGGGAGGCGGCAAGCGGCCGCCAGCTCTGCGGCAGGCGCCCGGGTGGAAGGCGGCGGCCCCCGCGCCCTCCCAGCCTCCGGGGTCTGCTCCCCTGGCCCCCTGGCGCTCAGTCACGTTTCCTGTTTCCCTGGAGCATGTCCAGTCCGCAGCTCGGCTGCAGGATCCTGCGCTCGCCTGCCCCGGAGCCCGCCCGTGTGAGCCGATGGCCGGTGGCCGCGTCGCCTGCCTCGGCTTTCGTCCATGTGGACCGGCCGCCGAGGCTGCAGGAGCCTCCAGGCGGGGGGCCCGGGCAGCCCAGTGCCCCGAGGCCTCGCCGAGGTCCACGGCCGTGCCCGGCGCCTCCCACCCCGGCCCCGTCGGGCTGTGTCCAGGAGTCTCTCGCAGGCGTCCCCTGCCCGTTCGGCCACACAGGCCTCCTCCCTGCCCCACGCCGACGCCTTCCCTGCTGCCTGGGTTTGCCGTGGGGTGACGGTGGCAGTGGCAGAGGCCCTTTGTGGCCCTTTGTGGCTGGGATTCACGATGTGGTCATCTTGACCTCTGCCCGAGTCCCTCTCACTGACCCAGCGGGGCTGCCACTTGCTTGTCCTGTGCCTTGTCCAAGGGGTGCTGCCCCCTGACAACAAATAGGACGCAGCAGACTTGTGCCGGGGCCGTGGGCGTGGCAGCTGGTGGCCAGGCGGCTGTGGGCGCAGAGGCCCTGGGGCCTGCTTGCTGCCTTCTCCTCGGGGGCCCTTTATACACCAGCGTCACCCCCGAGGCCCCTGGCGGTCACCCCGGGAAGGAGCAGGCCGCCTTCTGCTCCGGGGCGCCGTGGGCCGTGGGGTCTGGCTGTCCCGCTGGGAGTCGGCCGTGGGAGGCTCCGCAGCCGCTCGCTCCGCCGGGCGCCTCCGGCCCCTCTGAAGTTCGGCTGCTGGTATCTTGAGCGTGGCCCGAGCACCTTCTCAGCACAGTGTGACTGGGTGTCAGAGTCCTTTAGCCCCTCACCCCCACCCAGTGGTGCTGCCCCCGGAGCCGGGGGCCGCGGGAAGCTGCCCTGAGGTCGCCGTTCTCCCCCGGGTCCAGCTTGGCTTCCCGAGGAGGCGCCCAGGCTGGCAGGACGGGCTGAGGACCCCGGCCTGTGGCCGTCACCGCCTGTCCTCGGGGGTCCCCACCTGCCAGCCCTCGCTCCGGGTTCCCGCCTCCTTGAGGCCGTCCCAAAGCCCGCCATGTGCCGCGGGCATTTTGAAGTGTATGTCTTCACTGGCCGTAACCGTCTGGCTGGCTGCAAGTGGGCGCGACCTTGGCAGGTTCACCCTCAGCTGAAAGCCGTTGTCGACTGTCAGGTTTTCATTTTTCAGGTATTTCCCAGCCTGGGTCCCACGAGCATAGGCTGGGGATGTCTGGGGTATGTTTTTTCCTTTAAAAAAAAATCCATGATTAAGCTGAGAAACCGTGGTCTAAGGCCCCTGAGGACTGCGTTGGCCACGTGGGAATTTCTTTTACCCAGTGGGAGGGTCTGGTGTTGGGAGTGTTTGAAGCCGTTCCATTTTTATTTCCTATCACATTTAGCAGACTTATTTTAATAAGCAGAGAAACATAAAGAAGAAAACAGAAAATAGCTCACAATATCCCACGTAGATAACCCTGCTGGCCTAAAAACTTCATGGAGAAACTTCAAAGTTAAAACAGGGAAGCGGATGTGGCTCAAGTGATAGGGCCTCTGCCTGCCGCATGGGAGGACCCGGGTTCAATCCCTGGTGCCTCCTGGTGAAAAGGAAGAGAAAGCGTGCCTGCGTGGTAAGACAGTGCTTGTGTGGTGAGCCAAGTGCCCACCCGGTGAACCAGTGCCCGCACAGGAAGCCAAGTGCCCACGTGGTGAGCCAGGGCCCACGTGGTGAGCTAGTGCCCATGCAGTGAGCTGAGTGCCCACACGAGTGCCCATGTGGTGAGCCAAGTGCCCACCCGGTGAGCCAGTGCCCGTGCAGTGAGCCGAGTGCCCACGCAAGTGAGTCACGCAGCAAGATGATGACGCAAAGAGAGATGAAGGGGAGGGTCAAGGTGAAGCGCAGCCGAGACCAGGAACTGAGGTGGCGCAGCTGACAGGGAACCTCTCTCCACATCAGAGGTTCCCAGGATCAAATCTTGGTGAATCCTAGCAGAGAAAGAGAAGAGAAGACAAAAAAGAGAAATAGATAGAGGGGGAGGGGGTGGGGAAGAATATAAAAAGAAATAAAATAAATAAAAAAGGACTTTAAAAAAAAGTTAAAACTGTCTAGAAAAGGGAAACAGAAAGTGAGAGCTCCTCTCCTAGGCATGTGTGTTTGTTCACACACGTGTGTGTGCTTTGTGGGGGGCTCTTGTTTGCTGGAAAAGAATCGCCACTGAGCATTTGGCCCTTGAACAAAAAACCTCCTGTTTTGGGGGTACCTGCTTTTTAGCACGTAGACGTCCACCTCCTCGCAGGGTCCCGCAGAATCCCCCTGCTGCTGGACATGGGGCTACCTGCCACGGTGCTGCGCGCGAGCAAGCGCGGTGCCCGTAGCCCTTGCTGAGTGCTGGTGCGCTCGCCCGTGGCGCAGCGTCGAGGCGTGCACGATGCGTGGACGTGCGTGTGTGCTCCGTTGTGAGCGGCTGCCGGCGCGTGCAGGGGTGCCGGCCTCCCACCTCGGCCGGCCACGCTGCAGGGGAGCGGCCTGTCCTTGGGGACTCGCTGCACGTTCCACACGCAGGAGCGCGCAGGGCTCCCTGGAGGTCTGCCGGCCAGGCCTGCGCGGCGGCCGCTGCTCCCCGCCCTGCTGTTGGACGGGAGCTTGCTCGTGAATTTGTAGGCATTTCATAACCAGTGTGATATTTATTGCAAATATCTTTCCCAGTTTGTTGTCATTTTATTTTTTTTTAAGTTTGTAGTAATTTCATTCAAAAGTTTTTCTCTATTACAGAAATTTATGTGGCTTATAAGATAAAATTTATCTGTCAGATAAACAGTCTTTTCCTTTGAGGCTTTTGGGATGAGTGTCCCACTTGGACGGTCCTTACTTAGAACTCCAGAATTGCAAATAAATTCACCCTTCACCCATGTTCTCCCAGAATTGTTGGACTCCATGTGAGGGTGCGCACACATGTGTGTTTGTGTGCATGCGCGTATGTGTGTGCATGCGTGACCGTGCATGTGCATATGTGTACGTGTGTGGCTGTGCGCGTGCGTGTGCGCATGTGTGCGCACATGTGCATGCGTGTGTGGCCGTGCGTGTGTGCGTGTGTGGCTGTGCGGGTGCACCTGTGTGTGAGAATCTTCACTGTGCTGGGAGGAGCTTGGTTTGGGTGTGAGGCCGGCCCCCCTGCCTGCTGGGGTGGTGCGACTCCGTGGTCTCACCCCGAGTTCTGGAGGCATCGGTTCTGCTCCCACACCCTCGAGTCTGTCCCTGAATCTGCACCTGACTTGTCCTGGAGCAAACTGCTTCTCCTGCAGACCCCCTTTAGAAGCCAGCTGAGCGCCTCCTGGTGGGGGGGCCTGCCGCAAGGGGTGGTGGGAGATGGGGCCTGGGATCTTCCGTGAAGGGTGCGGGGTCTGCCCCTCAATGCTCCCCTTGAGACCGCCCCACCTTACTCTAGAAGCTCTGCTCTGCACCTGCAGCAGGGGGACAGCGTGTGGCTTTACTGTGATTTGAGAGGGCCCCAGGCCAGCCAGGGCACGGGTGGGCCTGGGGGAGGTGTGGAGGAGGGTCTGGGGGTGTGAAGAGAGCTGGCGCCTGCAGCAGGCAGAGGTTTGGAGAGGAGTGGGTGTGCATGTGTGCATGCATGTACGTGCATGTGCAAGGGACGTGGAGGGGAAACCCTGCTCCCCCCAAAGCTTTGCACCTGGCCAGCTGTGGCTGGTCTGGGGCGGTGCCTGCCGGCCAGTCCCGAGGGACCGCAGAGCAGCTGGTCCCTCACGCACTCGGCTTTCTCGCGGTGTCCTTCCTGCTGCCCAGTGGGGGCCGGGGCATGGAAAGGCTGCTGGGGCCAGGTCGGCCCGTCCAGGCTTCTGGGAATCCTCAGAGGGAGGGGACCTGCCCAGGTCCAGGAGAGACTAGAAATGACATTCCAGAAGCTTCCAGCAAGCCCCCATCCTGGCTGCCTCCCTGCATGAGGAACGGCCTTGGGCTGGACCCCTGTGTTTTTTTTTTCCTAAAGATTTATTTTTTATTTATTTATCACCCCATTCTGCTCTCTGTGTCCATTCGCTGTCTGCTCTCGTTGTCTGCTCTCTGTGTCCTCGTTGTCTGCTCTCTTGTGTCCATTTGCTGTGTGTTCTTCTGGGTCCGCTTGTATTCTTGTCAGCGGCGTCTCCTTTTGTTGTGTCCTCTTGCTGCGTCAGCTCTCCATGTGTGCGGCGCCACTCCTGGGCAGGCTGCAGTTTTTTTGCGCTGGGTGGCTCTCTTTAAGGGGCGCATTCCTTGCGTGTGGGGCTCCCCTCCCTGGGGGACACCCCTGCATAGCACGGCACTCCTTGCGTGCATCAGCACTGCGTGTGGCTCAGCTCACCACATGGGTCAGGAGGCCCTGGGTTTGAACCCTGGACCTCCCAGGTGGTAGGTGGATGCTCTATCCATTGAGTCAAATCTGCTTCCCATGGGCCCCTGTGTTCTGACGGCCTCTGTGCCCAGTGGTGAAGCCAGTGCCGGCTGGGGCTCTGTCCAGTGGCTTTGCGAGTGGGGGCTGCATCTAGGTGTCCACTCCCTGCAGACTGCTGTTGGCCAGTTTTTACGTCCTGGTCAAGACTCATCCTGCTAGACTCCCATGGAGCACGCAGCAAAGCCGACCCCTCCCAGCACTGCTCAGCTCTGCTTTCTCTTATTTTTGGAAACAGTAAAGAGAACAGAAGTCTTATGCTCGGTCTCGAAATAATGCCTTCTTTTATTCAATTTGGTTTGGCCAAAAATAGACCCGCCCTTTTCCCTGACGGCAATTTAATCTCTTGAGCTGCAAGGAGGATGGATAAGGGGAGGGCTGGGCGGTGGAAGGACGGGGGCGCGGGCGGGGAGCTCGGGGCTGGCGGCGGCCGCGCGTGCTCTGGGCTGGCGGGCGGGGGCCCAGGCCCGGTGTCCACTCGAGGTGGGTCAGCGCTGGCCTTGCAGCATTCCTCGAGAGCACGCGGGGCCTGGCTGAACAGCGAGCCGGGGCCTGGGGTTCCGCGCCTCCACCCCTGCCAGGAGGGCCGCAGGACAGTTACGGATTTGTGCCCGCTGGCACGCACTGCTCGCAGGTGCCAGGCATTTGGGCGTCTCACGGTTCTCCTGAAAACTCACTCTTTTGCATCTTGCTTTGAAAATCGTCTTCCCGTGGCCTTTGTGCTGTTTCCTGGCTGCACATCTGATGGGCTGTAGGCCCCGCTCAGAAAGAGAGCCAGCGAGGGCTGGCACCACTCCCATTCCCACTCAGGGTCCCGGCAAGAGAGCCGCTTGCTTACCTGGCCCGCAGCTGACGTAGGAGCTCCCCCTCCAGGGCTGATGCGCCCCCAGGGTGGGAGCATGCCCCCCTTGATTGGCTCTCTCCTGTGAATGCTTCCACATCCTGGGGGGGCAGAGAGTGACTGTCCCACACCCCCTCATCTACCGGGGGGCTGGGTTTTTTCTGCCCAGGCTGACACACCTGGTCTTGAGCACAGGATGTGTTTGGGGGTCCCAGGGAAAGGCCAGGCTAGGACTGTCCCTACAACAGCAACCAGCTTCTGATTTTCCATGGACTGGAAAATTGATCACCCAGACGGTCATCAAAAAAAAAAATTGTGTCTATGGGAAGCAGACGTGGCTCAGGTGGTTTGGCTCCTGTCTACCATATAGGGGGTCCAGGGTTCAATTCCTGGGGCCTCCTGGTGAAGGCAAGATGGCCTGTGTGGCGAGCTGGCTTGAGTGGAGAGCTGGCTTGTGTGGAGTACTGACCCACGTGGGGTTCTGGCCCACGCGGCGAGCTGGCCCACACGGAGTGCTAGCCCACGTGGAGTGCTGGCCCACGTGGAGTGCTGACCCACGTGGAGTGCTGGCCCACGTGGAGTGCTGACCCACGTGGAGTGCTGGCCCACACAGAGTGCTGGCCCACATGGAGTGCTGGCCCACGTGGAGTGCTGGCCCACACGGAGTGCTGGCCCACGTGGAGTGCTGGCCCACGTGGAGTGCTGACCCACGTGGAGTGCTGGCCCACACGGAGTGCTGGCCCACACGGAGTGCTGGCCCACGTGGAGTGCTGGCCCACACGGAGTGCTGGCCCACGTGGAGTGCTGGCCCACGTGGAGTGCTGGCCCATGTGGAGTGCTGGCCCACATGGAGTGCTGACCCATATGGAGTGCTGGCCCATGTGGAGTGCTAGCCCACGTGGGGTGCTGGCCCACGTGGGGTGCTGGCCTGAGCAGCAAGCTGCCCATGTAACATGCTGGCCCACACAGTGAGCTGACCCACATGGAGTGCTGACCCACAGGAAAAGTTGGCACAGCAAGATGACGCAACAAGGGGAGACACGGAGGAGAGACAATGGAAGACGCAGCAGACCTGGGAGCTGAGGTGGCACAAGAGACTGAGTGCCTCTCTCCCACTCCAGAAGGCCCCAGGATCGGTTCCTGGAGCCACCTAAAGAGAAGACAAGCAGACACAGAAGAACACACAGAGAATGGACACAGAGCAGATGTGTGTGTGGGGCAGGGATAAATCAGCCAATCAGTCAGTCTATCTATTTTTTTAAAAAATTGTGTCTAAACTCATGGCAAAAGGGGTCAAAGTTGAGGCTGGGCCAGCCTCGGGGCGCAGGGCACGAGCTTTCGTGCATGGCACCTTGGCTTTTTGTGGCTGCATGGTTTTCCATTCTCATGGACCTTGTCTTCACAGCTTCCTCCTCCAGGGCAAGACCGTGCAAAGAGCAAGGAGTGACAGGAGAGATGGCATTTTCCTGAAAACCCTCTTTTCCCCACAAAAGTTAGAACATCTGGGAAGTAGCTGTGGCCCAATCGACTGGGCTCCCGTCTACCCCATGGGAGGCCCTGGGTTCATATCCTGCGGCCTCCTTGTGAAGACAGGCTCGCCCACATGCCACAGAGTGTGCCGTGGAGAGCCAGCTCAGCAGGGGGATGCCGCAAAAAGGAGACAAGTGAAAACACAGAAGAGCGAACAGCAAACGGACACAGAGAGCAGACAGCAAGCAAGCCATGGCGGGGGTGGAATAAAAAAAACCTTAGACCATCTTCGCTTCCTCACAGAAACGCCAGGCCGCGGGGTGAGAAGAGAGGGGAGATAAAACCAAGGCACCAAGGAGGGTTTGGTCGGAGGCCGTTTTGGTTTCTTTAATGAAATGGGGGTCACCGAGGGACTTGTGGGGAAACCGAGGGGCTGAGCGGTGGGTGGCCCAGGAACCCTCCTCCGTCCAGTTGCTTTCCTCCACCCGAACGCCGCAGGCTTTGGGGCCAGCCTCGCCTTGTTCTTGGACCACCGGCCTCCAGGAATCCCGGTGGCCCTGTCGCCCGCCTCGGGTGTTTGCTGCAGCAGCTCCGGCGACCCGGTGCACGGCTCTACAGAAACGAGCCTGCACCGATGATCAGTGAAATGCCTCTGGCTCGCGACGTTGGCAGGTCAGACAGAAGAGACCGCGCGATACGCCAACACTTACCGTATTTCATCAACTTGAAAGCAACTGTTACAACACACAATCCAGTTTCAGAGATGTTCAAAAGGTGGGGAAACGCATTTAGATTAATTAAATACACAGTGATCTATGTTCACTTGGACTAAAACAAGTGGGAAAAACCCTTATGCCGTGCAGCAGAAAGCCTGTCTGAGCGCGTTTTGGCATTTGGGAGGTTTCTATTCTTCCTTTGCTGGCATTTTCGTGGTATGCCCCACGACGCCCTTTCCCTTTTCTCAGAGAGGATGCTGGTGAGGACACGTCAAGTTTAAGGTCGGGGGGGGGGGAGAAGCTGTCCCTTTTCAACTGCGGGTGAAGATGAGCATCTCTCAGCAGCGAGGACGCGGCCACGCGGGGTGTGGAGCGAGATCCGTGACTGGAGGACGTGCCCCCTGAGCTGCTCTGGGTGCCGAGTCTTCCAGAGAGCGGGAGAGCCCCCCGGGGGCTGCACGGCCCTTGGTGAGGGGACTGGCCGGTGGGCGACAGCGATGGAGGCGCCCGTCAGGCCGGAGACGTCTCGGGTCCTTTCAGCGCACCCTGCATGAAGCGTCCGTGGGCGCTCGCCCGCTTTGTCTGCAGAGA
Source organism: Dasypus novemcinctus (assembly GCF_030445035.2). Lineage (NCBI taxonomy): Eukaryota > Metazoa > Chordata > Mammalia > Cingulata > Dasypodidae > Dasypus > Dasypus novemcinctus. The sequence goes on from NC_080678.1 coordinate 5,134,865, forward strand.
GGCCAGCACCCAGGGGCTGGGGGCAGGGGTCCTGTGGGGGAGGCTGCCCTGGGAGGGGGCTGGGGAGGCTCCTGGCCTTGGGGAGACGCCGTCCTGGGGGTCACCCCCGCCGCCGGACAGAAGCTCCGTCAACGCATGTTTCTGCAGACAGACAAGCGTGGGGCTTATTGATCTTTAAATACCAGCGTTCCGTCAAAACCACTTGCAAATTTCTTTTCAAGCAGCAAGTCTGAAATGAAACGGTGCACTCTCTGCAAGATGGAATTTAAAATAGCAGCTCCCCTTCACAAGAATGTGCAGCTTCTGGGTTTCGTAATGTGGCCATCGTGCCCAGTGCCCCCTGGGAGCCCGGCGCCCGGCGAGCTCAGCTGGCCGCTCAGGCTCCCGGCTGACCCTGCAGGCTGTGGGCGCTCACCCGCAGGACGGGCTGCTTCTACGGAAGGACAGCTCTGGCGCTGTGGGGTGCTTCCCCCTTGCTGGGGTGAGTGGCACCCCATCACGTCCACCCAGCACCGCGGGAGGTGGCTTCTTTGGACACGAGCCCTGCAGGAGTCAGGCCTGCAGACTGCTGGCGTCCCGTAAGGAGAGGAGACGGTGGCAGCTGACTGGCGGGCGCTGGGGGGTTGCTCCAGAGGCTGAGCAATGCCGCCACTAGCCGCCGGGCGCCACGGGCCACCACCAGGAGCTGGGAGGCCGAGGAGGGGCCACCCCAAGAGCCTTCGGGGGGCGCAGCCCAGCAGTACCTGGATTCGGGGCCCCGGGCACCCTTGCCCAGCTAGGGGGTTTGGACCCAGCGATCCCTGGGTGCCCATCCCTGCCCCGCGGAACCCCGTCGCCCGCCGCCGCCCACTGCTGCCCGCCACTGTCCCCGGGAGCGCTGGCCCCTTCCGTGCGACCCCTCAGGTTTTGCAGACCGGCCACACTTGCTGCCCGGACCCCCGGTGGCCCCAGCGGCATGGGGCGCGCTGCGCCTTCCTTGCAGCGCCAACATCTAGACTTGGAGACATTCGCGGCGCCCGAGCGCTCTTCTGCACCGGGAGCAAGGCCGTCGGGGCGGCGGCCGGATTCCCTCGCGCCTTCATCCCAGGAAACTTCACCGAGCTCAGGGCCGGGCCCCTCATGGCACCCCGCCGAGGTGCCGCCGAGCCCCTCATGGCACCCCGGACGCCCCGACCCCGACCTGCCCGATCCCAGGGGCCCCACGGCGAGCCGGCCAGCAGACTGCCCAGAGGTGGTGTCCTCCTCTACGGGAGGCTGTTCTGAGTGGCCGGCGTGGGGACACAACACACACCAGTGGGCGGCCGGTCAGCGCCTGTGATGACTGCTGGAGGTCAGGGGGCGGGGACCGTTAGGGGGAGGCGTAAGTAAACATAGAGCCTATCAATTAGCAAATGATAGCCCATTAATTAGTAAATTAGAGCCTATCAATCTGTAGAGCGTAGCCTATCCATTAGTAAATGAGTGGCCTATCAGTAAATTGTAGCCTCTCCGTTAGTAAGCATATAGCCTATCGATTAGTAAATTATAGCCTATCAATTGGTGGCAGAGGCCTTGGCAGAGAAGCCCGGGGGCGCTGCTGGGGCTGCTGGGGTTTTAAACGAGGGGTCGGGCAAAGTCTCGATCAGACGGGGACGTCCAGTGAAGATGCAGAGGGCTGTGGGCCGTGGTGGGGACGAGCGTCGGGGCAGAGGAGCTGGGCCGAGGCCACGAGGCGCGTGTCAGAGGCCACCCCGGGGGTCGGCGAGAGGGCAGGGTGGGGGGCGTCCCGGGGCTCGTGGCCCCTGAGCGCTAGAGACGAGCAGGGGAGCACGGTCCACTTGGGGCCATGCGTGGAGGCCGTGGGGTGAGAAGAGGCCGACTCCAAGTGTCGGGGGCCGCGTGCTCCCCGGGGCGACTCCCTCCCGGCCCCCCACTCTCGTCCCACCCGGGTGGAAGGCCCAGGCCGGCGCCTCGCCTTTCCTGTATGCCAGGAGCTGGCTGAGTGCCCCCGGGGCTGCTGAAAGTGCCCTTTTGGTCCTGTGGCGCTTTCTCCTTGGTCCTCCTTCCTGGGGACTGTCGGTGCTCAGGCCCGTGGAGTCCTGACCTTTGACCCCGGCCCCTCGCCGGGCATCTGGTTGCTGCAGCAGCCTGGTGGCGGGTCCCGCCCGTGGCCTGCGCCCTGCCTCAAGCCTCCCTCTGCCCCCTTCCCTTAAGGGTGTGGCGTCTCCACTTCTGTGCTGAGGGCTCTGCGCCTGCTGCAGGACCTGCCCTCCTTCCCCGCCGGGCTCTGGACAGGCCCCTTCCGGCCCCTCTGCCGCGGGTGGCGCTCCCCGGCTCATGCTCTTGTGGTGACCTGGTCGGTTCCACCGATGGGGCTTTGGTCCAGCGCCACCTGCACCCCTCGTGCTTACCCGGAGACGCGGGACCTCCGAGCAGGGCGCCCTGCTTCCTGCTCCGTCTCTAAATTACCTCGTTTATCCTTGGACTTGGGTCTCCCACGCGCATTTAGAATCCGTTCGCCACGTGTAGGGCCCTTCATCGCTTAGAGCAGGGGCCCTCAACCTTTCCTGTCCCTCGGACCCCTCCCTAAGCCCACCCTCTGGTGTGTGTGACGTGATGCTACGTCACCCCCGCACCTCACGGCCCCTCAGGACTAACGTTGCTGGACTCCGAGTCCAGCCCCCGGCCCCGTGAGAACCCCTGCTGCGGGCTAGGTGGGCACTAGCCGGTCCCCACAGGCACGCCCGGGCTGGCCTGCGCCCACCGCTCCCGCGCCGGGGGGCCTCCTCCGCGGCTCACCGAGCCCTTTGCCCCCTTTCCTGGTTGCTCAGTGGGGTTCTTGGTGTGTTCTGGCATTTTCCGTAGGTCTCTCTCAGACTTCTCTGGCAGGGTGCATCGTCCACCGGAGAAGGCGCACGCTCTCTCCATGACACGCCGGGGAGGGCAGCCCTCGCCCGGTCATGGCAAAGCCACTCTGTGCAGTTGCTGGCGTGCCGCTTGTTCCGCGGTGAGCTGTTAAAACGCCGGTTACAGCAGCAGGCAACAGACGTGCGGCACCTCTACGGAGAAAGGCCCGAGCGAGCGCGGAGCGTCGTCCCCTGCTCACCCTTGACCTCTGGACTCGCTTCCCAGGAGGAAACAGCCCTGCAGAGGCTAGTGTGGAGCTTCCGGACGGAGGGACGGGGGCCGCGCGGGCCGTGAGGGGTCGCAGCCTTCTGCACTGATGCTGGCAGTTGTTGCCGAGTTGAGATGCAGGGTACTTCAGCCTGCCCAGGACGGGCGGGGACCCCGAGACCCGAGACCCTCAGGCACTTGCGGCCTTGCCTCGGGAACCAGCGTGGCTTCCGGAGGAGGGACAGCGGGGGCCTGCGAGGACGAGCGCTCGGGGGTTCCGGCAGCCGTGCCAGGGGCTCAGTGGGTGCGGCGTGGCCTCGTCCCTGTCTCTGCCCCGCTGTCCCCTCTGGGTCCCACCCCATAGCGCCCGGTGCAGTGGCGCTCCACCGGCTCCCCCTGGCTGCCACTGCAGCCGCACGTCCAGGCTGACCCTCCCTGGACGCTGGCCTTGAAGGGCCCCCGGGGCAGAATGTGGGCAGCGGGTTTCGTGGCAACGCACGGACTCTCCGCCCCGCCCTGCGTGGCATCGGCGCTCATTCCGGGCGACACTCTTTTGGATGGAACCTGCTGTTCTGATGCGGAGACGTGGCCCCGCCGGGCGGCTCGACTGCGCGCAAATGGAATGCAGGCTGGATGAGCGTGACGCCGTCCGTGGAGTGGGGGCCCAGCGGAGCCACCCGGCCGCACGGGCTCTGCTTTAGCGCCTCTTAGCACAGGATCGCGACCGTCCTGCGCCCGCCCGCCCTCCCTGGCGCCCAGGAGAGCTCGCAGGTGCTCCGCGTCAGTCTGACTGCCCCTCCTTGCTGGTGGGCAGTCAGGTCCCGCCTGTGGCCGGGCCAGGGCGTCCCCTGGGCACTGCCCCTCTCCACGTGCATCCAAGGCCCCCGGGTTTTCCAGCCCCCAGCCCGCCGGTGGGGCCGAGGCCTGGGAGAGCCCTGGTGCGGCGCGGTCCCCGCCTGGAGTGGGCAGGTTTCCCTTCGGCCCCTTGGACCAGCAGAGATGTCCGGACAGGACTGGGTCCCAGGGGAGTTCTGGAGCCCCTCCCCTCAGGAGGCTCCCAGCGCACCAGGCATTCCTCCCACCTCGTCAGCCCACCCAGGCCGTGGGGCCCCCTGGGCCGCCCGCCCCGCGCAGCCTCCGTGGCCTCCAGTCACCAGGGCCGCCTCCCGCTGTGCCTGGCCTCGCGCCCAGCTGGACCAGGGCAGGGCCTGCGCATGGAAGGGTGCCGTGCTTTTGTTAATTAACAGCCCCCGCCCCCCTGCCCAGCCCGAGAGGCCTCCCGTAGGGGCACGGGGGTCGATGCCCTAAGCAGCTGCCCCCTGCCCGTGCCATCCAGAGCACAGTGCCTCTGCTCGCCGTCGCCGTGGCTTCCGGGGCCTCGCGAAGGAGGGACGGCCACCTTTACGTGGGACCTGCAGTGTCCTGGGGGCCCAGGGGCCCGGCGGGGCAGGTGCGCAGCCGCCTTGGGCCCCGGGCTCGTCCTCCCATTTCCACCGTGCCCACGCGCCCCGCTCTTCGCCCCCAGGGCCCACACTGGGCGCCTCGTGGGCGCCGTGTTGATTTCTGATGGTGCTGGATGTTGAGGTGAGCTGCGGCAGCTCACCTGTCCCAGGTGAGGGGCCAGGAAGAGACCCCTGCAGCCACCCCAGAGGACCGGCGAGCGGGGTGGCCGTGGGGAGCGGCCGGCCGGCGCCCGGGGGAGCAGATGGGCTGTTGCTCTGGGACCACCCTGTGTCCGGGGCGGCTGGGGCCGGGCGGTTCCTGCTCCCTGCATGCAGGAGCCGGCAGGGGCGGTGGGTAGACCGGTGGGACTCGGGCCGTCTCGCGGGTGAGCCAGGCCGGGTCCTGCCCGGCGCTGCATCTGGCCCGTGTGGCTCGGGCCATGGTCTCCTGGGACCCTCGGCCCCCAGCCGGCTGTGCCTGGAGCAGCGTCTGGAGCCAACCCAGGGACGTGGGCGAGAGCGTGGAGGGCCCCTGCGCCCCCGCCGGTGCGTGCCGGCCTTGGTCTGCAGCCTGCCGTCGGGCTCCCAGCATCTGGTGACGAGGAAGCCATGGCAACCGCCTGGGGGCCGGTGGGGCTAGGATTCAGGTTTACCCGTGAGGCCTGAGGGGCCGTTAGGCCCAGCCGAGAACACACTCGCTTCGTTAACGCCTGTTAGGACCCGATGTCCCAGAGAGCTGGTGGTTAGCAAAACAGGGAAGCTCAGCGCCCTGACGTGGGGGAGCGCTCCGGAACGTTCCGTGTGGCTGAGCGAGGTAGTGGGCTTTGATGGAAGAGAGGCGCTGCCAGGCCCGCTCGCCTGGTCGAGGCTGCACGAGGGCCCTCACCCCTCCTGAGCCCCAGGCCCACGGGGGAAGTCCCCCCGCGCTCCCCCACCCCAAGGGCCCAGGAGAGCCCGCAGCCCCCGCCCAAGTGCTGCGCTCACGACCCAGGGACACCCCGTCCCTCGTGGGCGCCTTCTCCGCCAGGGCCCCCGGCAGCCCGAGCCGAGCGTGTCGGGAACAAGTGCCCCGACCTGGGGGCCGCGAGCAGCGGGGCAGAACTGGGGGGCAGGTGGGTGCCTCCAGGGCTCCCTGGGCCCCGCTGTTGGGCACCAGCCCCCCGCCCCAGTCTCTGCCTGTGTGGACCTGAGACCTCCTGTGTGTCCGTCTGTCTTCTCATCTTAGGAGGACAGGGCCGTGGGGTTTAGGGCTCACTTTACCTTGGCTGATGACGGCTGCAAAGACCCTCCCTCCACACGAGGCCGCCGCCCGAGCTTCCGGGCACCCAGGACGGGGCCCCTGGGCCGTCTGCGCTCAGACCTCAGTGGTCCCAGCGCAGACCACCGCCCAGCTCTCGACAGCTCTGCGTCCTGCTGCAGGGGGCACGGACTGTTGAGATGGGATGTGGGTCTGGGGGCCTCTGTCTGATCTCCAGGGGCCGCCTTGGGAAGCCCCAGGGGAGCGGCCCGGGGACGTGGGGCAAGAACCGGGCCGCAGGGCCTTGAGAAGGGACAAGCCGGGTGTGATCTGTCTGTGCCACGGAAGCCTCTGCACCCGTGGAAAGAGGAGTGAGGACCACAAAGCTCTGCGGTGAACTTCACGGCCACGCAGTGAAGATCCAGAACAGGCTCGGAGGTCACGGAATCTTCAGAAGGAAAGTGCTGTCGGGCGACCCGCGGTCCACCCAGCGGGCAAGGACAGGCTGGGAGCCCGAGGCCAGGCGGTGCGGAGGGGCCCCCAGGCCACCGTGTGCCCAGCCACACCCTGGTCTCCGGCTGTTTTACTCCCTTGGTGATTCCTAGGCAGTCGGTATTTCCCGACACGGTTGACAACGGCTGGTGGTGGCCTGGCTTGGTCCCTCGGCTGCCGTGAGCCGTCCACCTGCCGGGGCCTGACCTGATGCGGTGGCCCCATGGTGGGGCCAGGCGGCCAGGGGCGGGGGCGCAGCCGAGCTGTGTGGGGGTGGCTGGAGGCGGGGGCGCAGCCGAGCTGTGTGGGGGTGGCTGGAGGCGGGGCGCAGCCGAGCTGTGTGGGGGTGCGTGGAGCCGGAGGGAAGGTGTTGGGGCTGGGTTTGGGGGAAACCAAATGTGTTAGTCAAAGGTTTTCTAGGGAAACAGAACCAACAAGAGATATCTGTTGACTGCAGCCAGGAGCTCTGATGAAAGTCCAGTGAAGGTTTTTGACCAGTTCTGGGAGATGCTGGCTGTCCAAAGACAAGTTAGAAATTCTCTCTCTGCTGGAATCACGTCCCCTTTTAAGGCATTCAGTTGATTGGGTTAAGTGTCACTCATTGCTATTGGCAGTCTGCCTGATTGATATAATTGTAGCCAGCTACTATGATTTACATGATTTACCACCGCAGTAAAGCCAATGGGGACCAAAGTCCATAAATGCCCTTGTATTACAGTTAGCCCAGTGCTTGCTCAACCAAACACCTGGGCACAGTTACCTGGCCGAGTTGACACAACAGCCTGACCATCATACCAAGCGTGTCCCTGCCGCACGCGTTGTTAGTGGCTCCTGCGGGCTGGAAGTTTGGGCGATTCCACGGGCTGCGTCCCTGGGTAACGAGGAGCTGGCCGCAGGGGCTGCCCACTTCGCTGGCCTCGTGCTCCCCCTGGGGCTGCTGCAGCAGCGAATGCCGCTTGCTCGTGCTGTGTGGGGCGGGGGCCGTGAGGGGGGTCTGCAGTGGGGGCGGGGCCTGTGCCGGCCCTCCCTGGGCCACACGGCCTGTGGCCGTCCTCCAGCGGGAGGTGAGCCTGTGGCCCGGAGCAGGGTGGTGACCACTTCCTGCCGTGGGGAGGGGGACCATGTGCTTGGGGAGCCTGTGGGGGGCCTGGGGCGCAGGCCCAGGGGCAGGACAGGGAGGCCGGTGCCTCGGCTGTGTCTGCGCTGGGGGCAGATCTGCCCAGAGGCCCAGGGCAGGAGGGCGGCTCTGGGGTCAGCCCAGGCCGGGAGACCGAGGACGGCCGCCTGGGCTGCCACAGGGGTGAGTGGGGGCCACCCCGAGTGCCCTGAGGCTGGAGAGCCCCGAAACCTCCTGCATGTGTTGGAGTGAGTGTGCCTATGAGTGTGAGCACAAGTGTGAGCGCATGAGTGTGTGCGACAGTGGCTGTTGGTGTGTGCGTGTGTGTGCAGCTGCATGAGTGTGAGGGTGTGAGCGTGCCCGGGTTGTGCAAGCATGGGCGTCTCTGTGAGTCTGTGTGTGAAAGGGTGTGAGTTCAGGGTGTGGTTGTGTGCATGTGTAAACGTGGCACGCTGCTGTGAGAGTGTGGAGACACTGCAGATGCCCTGGATGTCTGCACTGCGCAGGTCGCCGTGGCGACGACCGAGCACGGTGGAGCCCTTGGCCGTGGGGGGGATGGGGGACCTGCCCCTCCCCGGCTGAGAACCTCGAGGGGGCGTGGGTGGGGTGCAGCCTGTGCTTTGCCGTGACCCCTCCCCTGCCGGGCATGGCCGCGGGGGCTGTCACGGGTCCGTGTGCAGCGGCTGCCCCGGCACGGCACCCCGGCAGCCTGGCGCCCTCTGCCCTCACGAGGTGCCCCTGCATCAGCGGCTCATCTTGGGGTGCTCGCCTCTATGGGGTGGTCTTCCTCAGAGTGCATGGGCGTTTGGAGAATTCGCTCGGTGCACGTCTGCTCGCGCCGCCTGTGTCGAACGTGGGGTGCCCTCGAGGCCGTAGCCGCCCCCTCCCGGGCCTGGTTGCTGGGCCCCCGGGGAGGAGCGCCCTTGGTGCCTGGGCGGCCCGAGGGGTCCTGTGGAGCAGGCGGCCGCAGGCTGGACCTGCCGGCTTCCTGGGGCAGGGCTCGGGCGCAGCGAGGGTGGGGGAGGCCCTGCTGGGAGGGCCTGTTGTGCCTTGTTGGCACTTCTGAGAAAGGCGTTTGCAATTTTGCAAAAGTGCTAATGGGTGTGCAAATGAGAGCCGAGTTCGCACCTGCTCCTGTGCCAGGCAGGGCCTCCGCGGGGGAGGGGGGAAGGGGAGGCGGGCCTCTGCAGCCTCCTGGGCCTGCCCACACGGCTGGGTGGGCCGCCGTGGTGACAGTGGAGGGGAGGGCTGGCGTGGGCTCAGCCAGTGGGCTCGGCCGGTGGACTCAGCCAGTGGACTCGGCCAGTGGGCTCAGCCGGTGGGCCCCGTTGGGATGGGCTCGCCAGCATGGGCTCCTGGTGTCTGCCGACCCGTCCTCGTGGCCGGCACAGACCTGGGCATTGCGTCTTGTGGGCGTGCTGGGAGTGTGTTGTTTTGTGTCCCGTGAAGTCCCAGGGAGAAGGGGCCGCTGGGCCTTGATGCGGTGGTGGCAAGGGTGGGGGTAGTGACAGCTGGAGAGGCGAGGAGAGCGGTGGCGACGCAGCATTTCCTGTGCACCCCATTCACTGACCCACCGCAGCCGCGGCCCGGACCCCCGCCCCGAGGCCGGCATGCCGGGTACCTGGAGGAGCGGGAGCTGTGCCCGCCCAGCCTCTGCTTCGTCCTCGGGGCACTGCTGCCTGTGCCTCGCTCCACACACGTGGAGGCTGCAGACGGGCAGATGGAAGGACAGAGGGACAGATGGCCTCCTCCCGCCCCGCGGCCTGGCCGGGCTGCCCAGTGCTGCGGAGTGCGGGGGACATGCGGTGGCTGACTCAGGCCCCTCCCTCCCGCAGGTGCGCTCCGGGCCCGCCCCTCCCGGGATGCAGCAGCACGCAGCCCTCCCGCCCGCTGCTCCCCCCAGCCACGCTGCCCACCCCAGGGAGCCAGTGGCGGGCGGTGGCTCTGCACCCAGGGCCACCCACCGCCTTCAGGAGTTGGGGCTGGTGGTGGCTGACATGGGCCCGGCCGGGGGACCCATCCTGGCACCGCTCCCGTGCCAGCTGTCACCAGGGCAGAGCCGTTGTGGGACTCCCAGCTTCTACTGTGCGCTCCCATGGTGGCTCGCCGCGCCCAAGTGCAGCGTGCTCTTCTGCTGGGGAGGCACGGGGGTGTTGTGGGGGGAGTTAGGGGCAGGGGACAGGGACCCCGCCGGGCCCGGCAGGTGGGCTGGCTTGAGCAGGGATGAGGTGGGGGCGGCACCTGGCTGCTGTGGTCTGGGGGCGGCAGGGAGGGCCCAGAACCTGCTCCAGCATCTCCCCTGTGCTCCTGGGCCCTTCTCCCTGCCCCCAGCCCCAGCCCCAGCCCCAGCCCCAGCCCCAGCCCCCAGCCCCAATCCCAGCCCCCAGCCCCAAACCCAGCTCCAGCCCCAAACCCAGCCCCAGCCCCCAACCCCCAGCCCCAGCCCCCAGCCCCAGCCCCCAACCCTCAGCCCCAGCCCCCAGCCCCCAGCCCCAACCCCCAGCCCCCAGTCCCAGCCCCGAACCCCCAACCCCCATCCCCCACCCCCGCCCCCAGCCCCAATCCCCAGCCCCAGCCCCAGCCCCAACCCCCAGCCCCAGCCCCCAACCCCCAGCACCAAGCCCCAGCCCCCAGCCCTAGTCCCAGCTCCAGCTCCCAGCCCCATCCCCATCCCCCAGCCCCAGTCTCAGCCCCAGTCCCAGCCCCCAGCCCCAGCCCCCAGCCCCCCGGCCCAGCCCCCAGCCCCAGCCCCAGCCCCAGCCCCAGCCCCCAACCCCCAGCCCCAGGCCCAGCCCCAGCAGCCCCTCTTGTGCTGGAGGGGCCTCTGAGACCAGAGCCAGCGGCTGGAGGAGCTGCACCTCTCCTCTCCCCGGCCCTTCCGCCCCTCAGGGGGCTGCGCGGCCTGGGGCAGGGGGCACTCCAAGGGAGGCCGCCCCACCCTGCAAAGCCCTCAGACCCGGACCTCTCCTGTGCAACCCCCGCAGAGGAGTGGGGTCCCCAAGGCCGGGGGGGGCAGGGAGCTGGGGGGCACCTTTGCAGGGGGGTGGGTGCAGGACAGGCTGGGGCAGGCGCAGCCTTCGTCCCCCCTGCCCTGGAGACGGGACCCAGTGCAGTAGGCAGGGGAGCCCGAGACCGCTGCCCCACCAGCCGTCCGTGTGTCTGGCCCGCCTGGCCCCGGGGACGTGCCCTCCTGGAGGCAGCGCTGGAGCCGCTGCATCGACCCGGAGGCGGCCCTGATCACTAATTCATGGAGGTTTCCGGCGCCGCCTGCCGCTGTCAATAGGAAATTGACAACATTCCCGAGCGTTCCGGGCCGGCGGGATCCAGCACGGCCCGCCGTTCCGGAGCCGCCACTAAGCAGGTTTCCCAGCCGAGGCTTTTACCGCAAGTGCGCTGGGGCTGGGAGACTGCGGGGCGCCGCGCCCCCTGGAGCCTGCTCCCGGGACCCCGGGGTGGGCGGGGGACCCGAGCCCTCCCCTCCGCTGCACGCCACGCAGGCCCTGCGCTCCGGCAGCACTACTGGACTTGAGAAGCCCGGAAGGTTCTGGAACTTAGAATGTTCTGGAATGTTCTCCTGGGGCTCTCCTCCTTGGCGCTGAGTCCCCAGCCATCTGAAAAGGGAGGGGGGGGCCCTGGGTGCCCCGCAGCTGGGGTCCAAGACAAGCCCCAGAGGGGGCGAGCATGCTGGGGGCACAGGGAGGCCCCGGGCCCCGACGGGGGGCCCGGCCAGGCTTCCTGGAGTGGGGGCTGGGGAGCAGGGGGGGCGGAAGAGGGGGGTGTTCCAGATGGAGGGGCCAGTGCGTGGGAAGGCCCGGGGGGGTGGCATCTGGGAGAGCTTGACCTATGGTGTTCCCCACCGGGCCGGGGGCCGGTGCCAGGGCCTCCCGGGGGAACATAACCGTTCCAATTACAGAGACGGCTGCGGGGAAACAAGAACCATCTGCGTTAGGCGGGAAACGAGGCCGCAGCGGGGCAGCGCCTCTGCTTCTGTGGGCCTTGATCCGAGGGAAGCGTTGGATTCAGGGGGGACTCGGGTAGGCCCCTGACTACAGAGTCCAAGCACCCCTCAGGCCATCGTGGCGCGGAGATCTATTGCAAATAAATCCATCGGTGGAGGGACATGAGGGCCATGAGGGCCTGGCCCGTGCCCGTCGGAGGGCCGGAACATGCCGAGGCCTTGCCTGGCGGCTGGGAGAGGGAATTAGGAGCCGCGCCTGGGAAAACCTGCCCTCCCACTCGTGTGCTTGGCTCAAGATGACCTATTTTCACAGCAGGCTCTACACTGTGATTTGTTATTGATTGCCGAGGCTGCAAAATAAAATTCTTCCTTGAACCATAAATATTTTAAGAATCCTTGATTTTTAAAGAAATATTTATCTGTGCCGGGAAGAGTCAGTGCCTGGGCCCGCTTGGCCACGCCTTAAGAGAAGGGGGAGCGGGACAGCTGGCTCCCGCTGGACGTGGGACGTCGGGCTGTGCCGGCTGCTTACGGGTGTGACTTGCAGACAACAAGGAGTTAATGCAGCTCCTTGGCTCCTGCAGGAGAGACAACAGGAGTTAATGCCGCAACTCGGCCCGCAGGAGAGAGGTGCAGGTGTCAGGTGTCGGCAGGACTTCTTAGGGTTACATTGTGACCCCCGAAAAGCCACGTCACGTCCTAGCCCCAGCCCCGTGAAGGCAGCCGTGGTTGGAAAAGGGGTCTGGGGGATGTGGTGGGCGGGGTGCAAGGGCCCAGTAGGTAGGGCCCTCCTGAGGACGGGAGATTGGGGCAGACAGACGCCCTGTGGGAGGCCGAGGACACTGGCCTGTGGGAAGCGAGGAGGGGGCGGGGCAGACCTCCCTGCCCTTGGTTTAGGGCTCCTGGTGTAGGGCCAAGAGAAGCCGCTGCTGTGTGGAGCCCCCTTGACCTAAGATCCAGCTCGAGGGCAGGGAGGGGGCATGCGCCTGCAGGGAGAACCGATCCCAGGGCGAGAGCAGCAGACCAGGCTGCACCCTCAGCCCCCCGGCCCTCCCCAGCCTCCAGTCACCCCCAGAACCCCGGCTCCCCCCAGCCCCTGGATCCCCCCAACACCCGGGCCCTCCTCAGCCCCTAGGCCTCCCCCAGCCCCAGGACCCCACAGCCCGTGGGTCCCCCAGGCCCCGGGCTCCCAGCCAGGTCCCAGGCCCCCCAGCCCCCGGCCTCCTCCCCCAGCCCCTGGATCCCCCCAGCACCTAGGCCTCAACCCCTAGGCCTCCCCAGCCCCCAGGACCCCACAGCCCGTGAGTCCCCCAGCCCCCGGGCTCGCCCCCCCAGGTCCCGAGTCCCCCAGCCCCTGGGCTCCTCCCCCCAGGTCCCAGGACCCCCAGCCCCCAGGCTCCCAGCCTCCAGGTCGCCCCAACACCCAGACCCTTCTCAGCCCCCAGCCTGCAGGTCCCCCCAGGCCCTGGGCTCCCTGCCTCCAGCCCCCAGGGCCCCCCAGTCCCCGGGCTCTGCCCCCCCCAGTCCTCGGCCTCCCCCGCCCTCTGCCCAGGGGCAGCCTCCCAGGCGCCAGCCTGTGGCCTTGTGCAAAGGGCCCTCCCTCCGCCACCACCTTCCGGCCCCCTGTCCTCCCGCGTGTCCCCGCGGTCAGTGCGCTTGGTGGCCGTGCCCCGGGATGGGAGCTCTGGGGAGTGGGCAGCCCTGACCTCTACGACCTCTTATTGCAGGGCCCAGAGCAGGGCCCTTGCCCAGTTTATGCAGTGACCTCTGGCCTCTGCGTTAGCGGGAAACTGCGCCGTGGCCGAGCCGCACAGGGCTGGGAGCCGAGGGCCCTCCCTGGGCGGTGGGGTCTGAGGTACCCCCAGGGTGCATGGTGGGGTGAGGCTGCCTGACCAAGAGGGGCCGAGGGGTTCCCACATCCCCGAGGGTGGCGGGTCTGTGTGGGGTCGGCCACTGGCCCTCCATGGCTCGGAGTGGACCTCACAGTGCTGGGGTGGGCCTGGCGCCCCTCCCTCAAGGCCGCTCTGCGCCTGCCTGAGCCCTTTGGGGCTGAAATCGGGTCAGGTGGGGCCAGAGGACGGCCCTGGGGCTCCCACAGCCCACCCAGAGCAGGGGGGCTTGGGGCGCCCCCCTCAGAGCTGACGAGGCCCGGGGTGTGCTCCCTCACCCTCCTGACCCCCTATCCCGGCGCCCAATGCCCTCTCCCACCCATGCCCCTTCCCCCACCGTTGACCACAGGGCATCCCTGCAGGACCCTGCCCCTGCCCCAGGCCCGGAGTCCTCCCCTGCGTGGGAGGGGGCGGGCAGCACAGGGCTGGAGAAGCAGCGAGAAGCCAGGAGCGGCCGGCCGGGTGGCAGGGGCTCTTCTGTGCAGTGGCGAGGGCGGTGGGGGGCTGGGGGACGCGGGCTGTCTCCTATTACATTAATTGTAAGTAGCCTTAGGTTGAGCCGCCGTGGGAGATCTGGGATAAATCCCACCTGATCATGGTGTGCTTTCCTCATCAAGTGCGGGTAGACTCTACTTGCTCATATTTTGTTGGGGATCTGCATCTGTATTGGTAAGGTATATTGGTCTGTAATTTCTTTTCTTGTGGTATCTTTAATTTACTTTGGTATAAGGGTATAAGGGTGATGTTGGCCTCATAGAGTAAATTAAGGACTGCTCCCTCCTATTCAAATTTTGGAAGAGTTTAAGCAGGATTGGTGCTCATTCTTCTCAAATGTTTGGTAAAAGTCACCTTTGAAGCCATCTGCTCC